>NC_081206.1:700000-845000 GCF_902713425.1 Acipenser ruthenus | reverse complement strand
ATTTCTCGTACAGTAGCAATGGCATTCGTATAAACATCTTTCCTTATCAGCATGGCTTTTCTGTGCGCTTTCTGCTTCAAACAACTGCTATCGACGACGATAAACTAAACAATATGCTGTTGAAACATAACAACCCATGGCTAATCTTTTCAAGCCACTCTATATAAAAACACAAATAAACGTATAAGCTTACATTTCAGTGCTACAATTGCATTAGCTTTCGAGAAACTGCGAGGGGGGTGGGGGGTGGGGGGGATGGGGATGGACACACCCCTGACACCAGCTGGGATACAATTTCAAAAACACAGTGATTCTACCCTGGAAACCCACGCAGCCGCTAACAGCTCAGGGGATTGAACAGTACTGCAACAGATGCTATACGATAGCAGTGTTGGATTTGTTTTTACAGCACCCCCCGTACTTCTGTCTGAGCTCTCCCTCCCAGTTTCGAGAAGCATCTCTCCGTGCTGTTCTGTGTGTGTCAGCCTGGCAGAGATGATTAGTACAAGGACAGCACGTACTAATGCTGAGTCCACAGAAAATGACAGTCCAAAGAAGTCGGGGTCTACAAATCTGTAATCAGTAAGAAAGCAGCATGGAGCTCCTCACCACAACATATACCAGCGAGGCCACTCCTCTTTGCTGCTGTGCTGGACTGGGCTGTGGAAGGTCATGCGTTTACGAGTTTGATTGGATTACCTGGTTTCTCTAAATTAGTATCGCACTCTTACCATTATCCCCTACGCTCTGGAAGAGGAAAGCCAGCAGGACTGGGTAAGATCAGGGTGACTGATCATTATGGGGATGCCCTGCAGAGCTCCCCGTCACCCTCATCTCGTTCCTCAGCCTCGGCTTGTTCTAGGGTCTGCTTTCAAACGCACTGGCAGGCCCTGACTTCCAGCTCCAAGCGGCCATGTACCCAAATAGATTTTTAATTACATTCCCGTACTGTTATTGTCACAGTTGCCATTAGGGTGTGATGGGTTACCATCGGACAAAAGACGCATCTCTCTGTTCTGTGGACAGCTCATTAAAGAACTGTCCATTAAACCAGCTTGCAGTATAACAGCACAGCAGAACTGGTGGCAGAGCACAACACTTCAAGTTGCACCTTTGCCTCAAGATCAATTTGTTTTGGGGTGGCTCAGCACTGCTGGGTGCTTGCGGGTGCCATCTTCTGCCATGCAAACAGGACAGACCGCTAGCACGCTGTGAGAGCACGCTGTGAGAGCACGCTGTGAGAGCACGCTGTGAGAGCACGCTCTGAGAGCACGCTGTGAGAGCACGCTCTGAGAGCACGTTGTGAGAGCACGCTGTGAGAGCACTGTACACTGCATCAATGACTGATGATTGAAGAAGCGAGGGCTGATCGTTGATTGCCAGTCAATCCTAGTCATTGGTTACATCATCTCATACATCTCCTCCCTCTCCTCTCATGTGACGCTTCCTTTGCTCTTTGCTCTTGAAGCTTACTGCAGTATTTCATAATGAAAGCACAGCAAAGTACAGAAAAGTGTAGTGAAAGAAAGCCTGATAACAAACACGGCTAAGCTCTGGATAAGGAGGGGGTTAGGAGATGCAGCTGATGCAAACTTGAAACACTCTGCTCGCTGTGACTCTACATTTCTTCATGAAACAGGAGCACGTCTGATTTGATTTCAGCTGAATCATGTGAAAGGACTTGCTGCATTTCTCTAATCAATTCTTCCTAATGTCTCCCGTCTGGCATCTTTCATTTCCCTGCAGTGGGAATGTATGTATCTCTACACAATGGGTTCAATGCATCTTCCACACTTGACCAAACTACAGTTCAAATAAACCCCAAGGGGCTGTAAAGTATTGGAAAGTGCAGGTAAGTAAGATACAGTAGCAAGCACTAATTGGGTAGAATAATTCACTACATTTAAAGGGAATTCACAGTCCTGCAATGAATTTCAATGAGATGAGCAAACAGTGAAGACCATATTACAATAGTACTGTGACCCAGCGCTCAGCTCTCTGCATGTATAGATGTCTTTTTACCAATGGAAAAACCTGTTTTCATGCCGCATGCCTGTTTTTCAATTGAAACTATTTCACAGCACAATGAGCTGCTGTTCTTTGACTGAATACAGTGCAATCCCTGGCCAACTACATCCATCTGACACAAGAGCATTGCTTAGCAGCACAGGTCACCAGAGTCCATCCATTTCATAGTGATATGTCACCTCAGCTGGGTTTAATATGAGTCCTCCCTAACCCTACTCAGCACTGGACTCCCGTGAGCTCCAATCAGAAACGCTGACATCATCAATCACTTACCCGCGCTGGAGAGTGGCTTACATTAATAAAATCTACTTGAAATAGCTGTGTGATATAAACACACACCGTATACACATGGAACCTGGACATGCCTCCTCGATTCTCTTTAAAGCAAACTCCTGCCTCAGCTCTGTTCAACTAGACAGAGGTTTGAAAACACAAGCACCGGCAGTGCAACGTCACTGTAATAAGGACGTCCCTTCTGTAGCGCGAGGAGCTGAACTTTCATTCATACAGTCAGCGCTCATGCTGAATACTAAAGAGGTTGTCTATGCAAACATCAGACCATTGAGCAGATGAGGAGGACCATTATATACTCCAGGCTGATAAGCAGAATGAAACGATGATCTGCTTTAGGAGCTGAATGGAGGTTTCAATGGTTCAGTTAAACAATTAAGATCAGCCACAGTTGCCCAGCCCTCCTGCTCATTGCTCCAGCTGTACCCTAAATAACTAATAATAAACCAGTTTCTCCTCCTCCCAGGGCTTCAGCAGAGGACTCCGGACTGGTGCACCCCTGCTATAGAGCCTCTGTGCCCTGTGCCCTGGTTCGGGATAGAGTGCCGTTGTCCATTCTCTCCAGTTCCACTTGCTGTAAACTGGGCAGCATTATGATCTCACACCATGGTGCACTCTTGAACCTCTCCTTCTCTGGCCTGAAGCAGCGGTTCAGATGCGAATGCCAGTAAACTGGGACTCTGCGAGCCTGCCAGGAATGCCAATGCCAGACTAGCAGCAGCAGCTCCACAGGCAGACTTTAACAGCAGCAGATTTACGAGCAAATGAAAGTTTTATAAAGTCAGGGAGCTTGCAGGTCTGCAAAATACATTTAAAAAGATTTACAGCAAAACAAATGTGCACGTCCATTTGACTGGCTCGCGAAAGGGCTAACCGCTAAACCTGCACTTCCAGACGACATTCAGTTTGATCGAGACTATATCAATCAATCTAGATATCGATTGATCATTCAGCTGCCTGAATGCATTGCTGTTATTAAACTGTTGTGTGTTGTTCATTAAACATGTTTAACTTTTAGTTGCACGTTTACTTAACAGCACACAACACATGTTCATGTCTCAAATAAAATATAGCAGCAATAATATTCTCGACAGATCTGTTTCAACTGCTCAATTCTTGCAGACTCCTCTTTTCAACAAACTCTTTACCTCCTTCAAAACTTACTGTACGCAACACTTGAGAATAATATTGCAATTAACAGAGAGTGTCATTATACACAAGGGGCATGGTACCATTGTTATCCATTGGAAAGAATGGACAGTAAGTTCAGCACCACATGAAAAGGTATGACACCACGACCTCGATCAGCAGCATGCAGTAGAATAATGTTGCATTTCATATCAAATGCCCATGCTGAGTTTTATCAGCAGAAAAGTGGTACCCAAGATATATCTTTCAATAGGGTCCCTATGACTGGCTGTGCATTACTCAAGAATATGGGCTAAAATGCAAGACCCCTGGCATTACACCGAGCCCCAGCACACATGATGTCATACCAGGAAGCAACAGCAACTTTTCCACCTCTATAGCTGCCTTTGAAACATCACAATGTACGTATTAGTGCTGGGAGTATTTGTTTTTTGGGTTATTCTGACCCCCCCACTGCCCAATACCAGGGGGGTGATGGAGAGGTTCCAGGTCACAATAAAGCAGCATTCATTCATGTCAATTGGGATTTGGATAAGCAAACCCAATGTGATTTCACAGTTAGGCACCAATGCATCAGTTTGTTTGCTGGTAAGAGGCTAACACCGGACAGGCACTTAAGACTGGCTGCTGGTGGCGTCCCGCTTGTCTTCTTTATGCATGGTGTCCCGTGTCCTGCCATGTCTCCAGCTCTCAGGAATCACATGCCGATGACATCATGAGCGTGAGCTGCCATGTGCTAATGTATTCACGCAGCCTCCTAAAAAAGCACTGCAAGAGTGTTAAGAGCCTCATCAAAAACCCTCCTGTCTTCACTGCATAATCACATGCATTGTGAAATTAGAAAATGGAAGCAGGCTGTGAGGTTATTTGCTAGCAGCTACTGACAGTGTGTCTGGCAGCTTTTTCATTGCATAGCATGAAATATTCAGTGTTGCCAATCTATTCATATAACAGGTTCTCGGCTCTGCAATCTCCCATTCATTCGCTCCCCCGGTATACTGTGCATTCAGAAGGTGTGACCACACACTTCAGCCATCAATAGAACTTGCTTAGATTCGTGCGTTTTTAGATATACCTCTTCATTGATTTACAATTAGATTCATGCGTTTTTAGATATACCTCTTCATTGATTTACAATTAGATTCATGCGTTTTTAGATATACCTCTTCATTGATTTACAATTAGATTCATGCATTTTTAGATATACCTCTTCATTGATTTACAATTAGATTAATGCGTTTTTAGATATGCCTCTTCATTGATATGCAACCCCCTCATATAAACACTGGTCACAGAAATACCTAACAGCAGGGTCTTTGTGTAATATTCTGCCACGCAGAACCCTCTAAGGCCCGCGATAACCAAACCTGAACAATGCAAAAACACACAATGCAACACAATGGACAGGAGCCACGTGTCTTGGCTATAGAACAACCTCAATCAGGTCAATAGCAGGTGAATGTGTGTGCGTTTGTCAACACCTACTTTACCCTTCCAACAAAAACACAAGGATCGTACCAGGAGCAAGCGAGGCATGGATGCCCCCACACCAAGGCAAGCTCAAAGCAGGAACTATGCCAGGAGGACACGAGAGCAAGCAAGGCGTGCACGGCTGCAGTGCACAGAAACCTGCAAGAAGAGTGCTGCTGAGACGAGACAAGGAATGCATGTCTCTCTCACACAAGGACTCTGCAAGACTGGACCTGGCTGCAAGGCTCTGTGCATGGCATGCATGCCACCCTTCCTTGTCCCTATGCCACCCTTGCGTAGCTTTTAAACGTGCGTGTTACAATCCTTGCATGCTCATTTATTTATTGTGGTATTGGTAACAAGCAGAAAGAACGTTACAGTTCTTTGTTCTAAAGAAAGAGTGTGCGTGTTCTTTGTTCGAAACTAAGCAGAAATGCGTTCCCCCTATTTTCTATATCCTCGGTTCTAATGCAACATATCACCAGTGCCCCCTTGAGCTCTGAAGCGGCTATTTGCTATTTCCATACATTACAAATCAGCTATATTTGGAATCCAGCTGAATCTCTTTGTTTGGGGGGGGTCTTAGCATTAGATTAGTTCAGTTTAGTATTACCTAATATAAAAGAAGAAAAAAAGCCCTTCATGGTATATAATGTTAAATATAAAACAGACACTGCTTTACTGCAGCGATGCATTTCATATTATTGCTGTAGAGCGGTGTTATATATTGATAGAGAGAGTTTTTTTTTGTATTTTGTGTTGTTGTAATTTGCCTTTGCAGCACCCAGATTCATCTGCCAGTCCGCATAACAACATACTTCAACACGCTTTAACGAGTGTACCATGTCAGCCCATTGTTTTTTATTCCAAAATGTAAAAAGAGACTGTTTATGTAATGTTTATTTAATTGCAGGCGTCTGGTCGATGATTCGACATTATAACCATCACACGTTGTGTTTGCACGGCACTGAATCCAGCGATTTCAGCGTGCTTGGGTGTCGGCAAAGCAAACGGACCTCGATGTATTACTACGCAGCCACAGAATACAACGTATTTCTTTTGTTTTTGTCACCCCCATCAAACACAGAAGCCGTCACATTGCAGCTCAAATGCACAGCCGCTTCCTGTTCTGTATAAACATTTCAAACACATTCGCCATGCAACGAGGTAACCTGCGTTCCGATTGACAATTACAATGTTATTAAAACTGAATAAGGCGGGCGCATCATTCTTCAACGAAGCTCTGCTTCTGTGCATATTATTATTATTCCACAACAGGAATCCCATTCAGGTCTATCAATGCAGTACACGCTACTGGATTTTCCTGTAACCATTCGCTGTTATTGACTGTGTCTATATTCATTTACAATGTCTTGCAAATCCCCTATTAGTATAATCTATCTATCTATCTATCTATCTATCTATCTATCTCTCTCCCCATGCATTTTATGCAAATCATATTTTGCGAGTGGAACCTCATATTACACTGTACATAGTTTCTCTATTATTATTATTATTATTATTATTATTATTATTATTATTATTATTATTATTAGTATTATTATTATTAGTATTATTATTATTATTATTAGTGCACCAGCAGCAATGCCTACGCTGCAGCTCTTCTGCATGCTCAGAAAGCAATTGCATTGAGACTCGGTGTTTCTTCTGACCTACCTCCACAATGAAGGTCTTCTCCTCTCCGCACACTGACACTACCCAGAATAATATATGAAAATAGCAGGTTTTCCAGCAGAAACCCGGGAGCCCAGCTTTCCTCCGCTTTCCTCCCATACCAGCCATGCTTGATCCCGTTATTCCCCGCTCTGTGCGTGTGCAGTTGTTTTTTTTCTTCTTCTCCTGCTTCCCAGTCTTCAGGTCTTGTCTTTATTTCTGGGTAGAACGATGCTCCTTTATTCCCTGTTTTTTTTCTGGTTTATTTTCACTGCAGACCAGCCACTAAACTCTGTCCCTCAGTGCGCAGACTCGACTCTTAAAGCAGCAATGTTTCTACAGTATAGAGACGAGCCTAGCAACCGGGCTGTGCAATACTGAGGCTCTCTGAGGTAAGACGTTCTCTGCTGCGCCACAGACGCGTGTTAAACTCAACGGCTAAACGCTCAATTGAAGCACGTAGTTCAGGTCATTTTTAATATGCAAAACATTTGATCCCCACTTCTTCAATTCATGCAGTTTCTCCAGAAAGTGACCTAACACACAGATGATAGGGGTGCCATGTAAGTCAAAGAAATGCAGTCAATCATCTCAGATCTCTATGCCCATTAGGGTTCTGAATACCCAAACCTAACCCTGACCCTAACCCTAACCCTAACCCAGACCATGACCCTGACCCTGACCCTGACCCTGACCCCAACTTCAACCCTGTTCAATAGAACATTAAAACATAATGAACAAACTAGCGGAGGCCATTTGGCACTTGTGCTGCCATTGCCCTTCTTGGCAGAAGCCCTGCGGCGCGGTTGCTGATCAGCTGGTGAACGGGCAGCACAGTGATAATCACCAGGAATGAGAGGCAGCAACTCTCCAGCCCCCCCCCCTTCTAATGTGTGTTTCCATGAGCCACATTTAACAAGCCAGTGTTGTGCTTTCTTACTCCTGAATGACAGCAGGTTTTCAGATGCACAATATATACAGTATGTATGACAGGAGATCAATCCCTGTGGAATACCACGTGGCAGAGACGGGCAGCCTGTCACTGTAGCCATGGGCAGAGCATTCGGAATCCATAACGGCAGCCATCCAGGCTGTCTCCTTCCCTAGAAACGAGAAATTAATGGCAATAGACAGTCTCAGCACCAGCCATCATTAAATATGAATGCTGCAAGGCAACATGCCTGACACCCAGCCCTGGCACTTTGCTCAAATGATTTCCCAGAGGAAGGCGAGCTGGTTTTGAGAGTCGGGTACAGAGAACGCTTGTCCTGGCAGCTGCACTGCATGAAGTGGGCCTGCTGGGTCAATAGGGAAGAGTCTCTCCACGCCACAGCCAGAGCAACAGATTGAAGTACACAGCCAGGAGCCACATTGTCATTTGTGGCAGCACGGTTATCCTTGTAGCACCAAATAAGAAATTGCATTGGTGTTAAAGAATGGCACGCAGTTATCGCAGCTTTTGCAATCAAGTACTTTTTTAAAGGCTGCTGTGAATGAAATGCAAACCTGGGGGGTGGGGCGGGGGAATAGCTCGGTTTAGTTCTAGGCTTGCCCGATTCTTGGTGGCTTCAGTCTTTTTGTACATGCGATGGACAACAGCTCCCTTTTCAAATGAAAAGATGGGGCTCTGTAGTTTGAAGGGAGTTGTTGTCTGGTCACAAGAATACAAATGATCTCCAGACAATAAACTATGTAACAGTAGCGTGTTGTTCTGCAGACGCACTGTGGAACAATGACAGTGAGCACTGTGTTGTTTAATAGGATATGTTCTGTGATGATGGTGCACAATACTGGAATGATCAGAACCCCTGAAAAGTTCCTTTAAACGTGTGCACACTCTCAGTGACACTGATTAACTGCTTACCCATATACCCCACACGTCACACACACACACACACACACTCCCATAGCAACACCGTCTTTAAAACGCGGCTCCCGTGTGGAAATGCCATCGGTTCGTTAACTTCATGAGATCCTGGTGGGGCTTATTAATGAATCAGAAGACTCCCGAGGAGTCACACATGGATTAGGAGTGCAGCTGTTTCATTAAGGAAGTCTGCACTGCCGTTCACAGACATGGTGGAAGCTCATTTGAGCACTAGAGTGTGTCACTAGATGTGTTGCCATGAAGAAATGAAACCCATTCGATCAGTGCAATGTAAAACTACAGTACACACTGCTTACACATTCTCCTGAAAGACTGTCCAGGGTACGTTCCTTGCAAAGCGTAGAAATGCAAGTGCAGCAGCCAAATGATGTCATGTGATCGCAGCAGCCAAATTATGTCATGTGATCGCAGCAGCCAAATGATGTCATGTGGTCGGAAGAGCATTATAAGTCCAAGAACAGTCAGCTGTTTGGGTAGAAGCCGTGATTTTCAAAGTTCATGAATGTGAGTTTCTGGCCACTGTCACGTGTCTTTTAGACATGGCGAGTGCCCCAGACATCTGAAAGAGCATCAGCCAGTGTGCACAATGACCTTCATAATTACACGGTCAGCCACAGCTTTCCTGTACGTTACCACAGTCCTGTTGACTGCACAGATCCGCCTATACTGGATATGCATTGGATTGCAGGGTCTATGATACACCCTTACGATGGAAATACATTGTATTTTCATGTGTCCATCTGTCCTCAGGCTGAGCAACCAAAGCTGGTGCTGCCATTGGGGAAACAGTGGCTGAGCCTGGCTTCATTAGTTACACTTCATTTATTCTTACTGCAGATGTGTTAGCTGTGTTGGTGACATGGTTAATGCTGTTGCTTAAAAGACCACGATGGGGCTTACCTTAATAATAAGAAATATAAGCAGGCAGGTGTTGCAGAAATTCCTCAGCATGAGATCCTGGAAAGGCTCAGAGACGTGAGATCAATGCAGTACTGAAGGCATGTGGAGTCACAAGTCATGACACATCAACCGATCTGACCAGACAATAGGGCTGATCAAACAGAGGTCATCTAAACCCTGGATAATAATGAGGCCGTACAGCATGCAGGAGCGTGCGCCGTCTTTTCAATAGTCAGAGCTTTAACCTCAGCAAGCCATGCGTTGCTGTCGCCACATCGATGCCTCATTCGGAGGAGACAGCTGGTCTATCTCTGGAGCATCTCACAGGTACAAAGACACACCACAGTCCTTATCTTTTCACACATATGGCAGATCAAGTCACATTAAGATCACTATATATTTTTAAAGCTCTGTGCCTCAGCTCTGTACTTGTGATGGATGACTCTAGAATTACACTTGACTAATTTGTTTAAAGAAGTGAAGTAAACATTTAGTTTTTGTTGTAGCTTGGTTAAGTGATCATCATCTTGTGATTGGTGCAAACATATTTCAGTCTAATTTACAGCAGTTGATCATTTTGCAAATGTTTCCTGGTAACACTTTACATTGTGTCTCTAATTACGGTGTATTTACATAGTAGCTACTTAGTAAATACATGTGTACTTCCACAGAATTGCAATGTTATTATGCAGAGTTACAATGTACTCAATGTGTAAATCTGTTTGCATGATAGAACCCCAATCCTAACTCTAACCCGACCCCTTTTCTGACACAATTGTGCACTTAACTATATTGTGCAAAAAGATTTACACGTTAAGTACACTGTAACTATGTATAATAACATTATACGCTGTTCAGATCATTAGAACAGACCCATTATCTTCAATCCTGGAACCTATTGAAGATTCTGTGCAGTGTTTAAATGCACCAGGCATAGCGATGCACAAATAGAATAAATGCGGTTCTTTGAATTGGGGGTTGAGCGAGGAAGCGATTCTAGTCCCTCACTCATTCTTGTTGTAAGTGGGTCACAATCTGTGCAGCTCCACTCTTTGGGATGCAGATAATTCCATTGCAGGCTGTGAAGGCAGCGGGCCGTTCTGATCGGCTCCAGGAGAGCAGCAGGGAATGCCTGAACTCACACCCCGTCCATCTGGAGCAGCACCACGGCCAAGGCAGCCCAGCATCTCACACACAGCTCAAGTTTCCTGGTAACTGCACAAGCAGTTCTTTAGATAGACTGAACAATGTTTGAAGCGTGACATAAGTACGTATGGGTGTCAGTCAAGGGTTAATAATAATTCACATTGTACTCTGCAAATCTACAGTAGTATTATTTTTTATTATTATTTATTTCTTAGCAGACGCCCTTATCCAGGGCGACTTACAATTGTTAGAAGATACCACATTAATTTTACATACAATTAATTACCCATTTATACAGTTGGGTTTTTACTGGAGCAATCTAGGTAAAGTACCTTGCTCAAGGGTACAACAGCAGTGTCCCCCACCGGGGATTGAACCCATGACCCTCCGGTCAAGAGTCCAGAGCCCTAACCACTGCTCCACACTGCTGCCCATGTTAGATCAGGCATTTGTGATTTGGCTGTTTTAGTTTTGTCTATGGACATTATTATATGCTTATTTATTTATTTCTTTATATCAGTACATCTGAAAATAATGAAACATGCAGTTTAACACTATGGGCACAAAATACTTTTTAAAAAAAGGTCTGTTTTAATTGTACGAATTGAGAGCCATGAGCACCAGAATGCACGGCAGTGCTGACGTTCTTGAAGTGTTCTGGATTTAAGAGTATAACTTGCTGTTCCCGAGCTGGTCTTTACTGGTGGGTGGAGTGGGGGTGAGGTGCGCTGGCTTATCACAACACGAGGACACACAGCCAGATGAAACAACAACACCTTGGAGATCTTGCATGGTTTTAATTAGGCAGGGAAAGTATAGGGACCCTTTAATTAAGCAGAATTTCAGAGCTTCTCGCTTCTGTTCAAAAGATTCTTTAATTAGCTTCTGAATTGATTTGGCTGATCCCTTTTTTTCGAGCCAGAACGCACAGAGAGCTTGCAGGCTGCATTGTCTGCAGGATGGGGCTGCTCTAGTAACTCACAGAGAATAAAAAGAAACCTTTCATTTGCAAACTACAAGTGCGCTAAGACCGGGAGCTCTTCAGATGTAATAGGAGATTGTGTTGCACAAATTGTTCCTTTTTGTGCTGATGAATTCAGTCATGGGCTGCGGTTTCTAGTTCACCCTACTTGACACTGAAGCCCTTGTTGTTTGTTCTCAAGCACAGCGACGGGAGCATTGACAGGCGCGGCACAGAGACTCGCTCACACTGCCTCTCTCTGGGCTCTGGGAATCTGGTCCGGAAGCTCTACCCCCTGGAAGAGCCCTTCTGTCCGGCTCTGTTCTAGTCAATTAACAGCAGAGTTGGGCACCTACTGTACTGTTCATGCAGCCACAGCTGCAGAATCAAACCCAGCTTTCATTGGAAACTTTCATGGGAACAGTGTAGATAAAGGGTCTCTAATAAACAGTTAATAATGCATCCATGATTGTGTTATAAAGGATGTTAGAAACAATATTAGACTACTACTGCTAGCACAGTAACAGGCTGTTATTTCTAACCTTATAACATGATGCTTGGTACAGTGCTGCTGATGCGTTATTCTACATTCATGTATGAGCCCAGTCCCTTTTCTCTTCACCTCTTGGTATTTTGCAGTGGTGCTCTCTCTGGAAGTAGGTCAGTCCGATGTATTTATCACACAGAGAACACATGGTACTAAAGCTAGAAGGTAGGTCTGATTCCCAGAGCCTCTTTTGAACACTGTGATTTGCATTCAGTTCCATGAAGCTGGTGCAGTCTTATAGAAAATGGTTTGGAATGTTTTTTTTTCATCTGGTTCTAGTACTTTTCAAAGGGATGTTTTCCTCCAATGCCAGGGTACTCAATGGTATTTCTTGCCTCCAGTAACACAATAGAATTGCAGAGATACGCAGGGCATGTTTATCTTGTACATCCTTCTTAGGGAGGACGTCTCTCCCATAGACCTCTCCTCAGTAATATCATCTGGCACTGCTTGCAGACATGTGCTTATCAGAAAGCAATCACAGCCAACACAGGGGGGGCTGTTAGACAGGGCAGTGTGTGTGTCAGATTGAGCTGTCGTTTTGGTAAGTGTATTATTGCTAGGATGCATTCTGTCATTTTAGCTCATTGTTATGAGATATTGTTCATGTTCCAGCTTGGAATAAGAGAGAGTTTAAAAATAATAATAATAATAATAATAATAATAATAATAATAATAATAATAATAATAATAAGCTTGAAAAAAAAGTAATGTCAGATAAATATGTTGAACCAATAATACTGTGTGAACATTGGAACAGACACAGTGTATATTTAACTTGACAGCAGATTTGAATCCTGCTCTTTTTGAAAATGACACTCTTGTAATTGTATCCATGGATTCATGTGCATGTTAATTTGAATCCTGCTCTTTTTGAAAATGACACTCTTGTAATTGTATCCATGGATTCATGTGCATGTTAATAGCGGTGCAGCGAGTCTGGTTGAGGACAGCGATGAGTCAGTCTTCAGACACTCTGGCAGACAGGCAGTATGCTCTGCAGTGACTGGGAGACAGCAGTGTTCTGACTGTGAGAGGACTTCCTGGCGTGCTGCACACACACACAACGATGGGTGAAAAGACAGGAGAGAATGTGTATCCTTACTGATGACAAACTGCAAACAAGATGGGAAGAAATGTAACGATGCACCTGAAAGATTTCTCATTCATGACACATATTATATTATAACACTGGTTCAGTCAATTCCACTGTAAAAAGGAAAAACAAAACTCTCTCTCTCCCTCCCTCCCTCCCTCCCTCTCTCTTTCTCTCTCTGTACATATATACTGGTATATATATATACATATATATTCATGTCATGTAGCAGTGAGATATAAGGTGACCTTTTGTCTGCTTTCCAGGCGTCCTTCGGTATTGAAATCAGATTGAAAGTGTTGAAGCCTGTATTTCTTTACCAGTGGAATTGGGCTGCAGTGCAGTTCTGAAGTATAAACAAGGTCTCCACTCTCCACAGCTCAGTGCGTCACACATCAGGGAGCACGGCTTGTAACTGGGAGACTGAAGTGTTCAGCCAGCCTTGGGGAAGGGTCGCAGGGTCTGTACTGCTATACCGCACACACACACCAATGAATGGGCTGATACAAAGCAGGTTGAGCACTGTGCTTCCTGTTTGTGACAAATCAATAAAGCATGCAGCCATTTAATAGAGCTAGCATGGACCAAGACGCAGTGCTGTTTCTAAGAGCAACCGTTTGTGTTTCTTCTTCAATGTTTCGAAGAGTATTGACATTCAAGACTGTTTTGTCCTTCAAGCAAACTGAAGTGCATGCAGAATGGTGCTGGCACAGAGCTGTGTGCTAATCTTCTATTTTGTTTGATACACAGTGTTCTGCTCTTAGTGCTTGGCTGAGATTCAGCGGCACCATCATGAAGAAAACCTACACAGCAGACCTTCCATCTGCGCTAGCAAGCAGCATGTAATGAAGAACATGCTGCAAGTCTTCTCTGGAGGTGCTCCCTCTCCAACCCCCCTGTCCTTAAAGAGCACACCCTCTCTCGTCTGAACCCATAGGACCAGCTCCCTGAAAAGCAAAGTGATTATTATTTATAACACCTTTATAACAGAGGTACTATTGACTGTTTATAATAGATACGTATAGCGTGTCATTATTATTAGTATTATTAATATTATTTATAACAGATGCATAGATATATCATTGACTATTTGTAACTGCAGCATTCTGGATATGACACATGCCTCCATTCCACGGTTCACGGTTTCTTTAGAAATCAAAACAGCAAAGTGTCTCCGGACAGCCCAGCTGTAAAGTCATAAACAGTTGGATTGAGCGTCCAGAAGAAAAACAACATTTTTTAAATATTTTACTATTATTTTTGTATATATGTAAAATGTCAAGGCCCAAAGTGGTAACGATAAACAGGCTAATCCATAATCCATAATCTCAAAAGATTTCTTTAATCTTACCCAGCCACGTTGTTGATGCTGAATCACTTGGATCCTTTAAGTTTTGAGATCAGTCAGCTGCTAGGAACCGGATGAGCATATACAGAATGTTTCAAGTGCATTGTCTTTTATCACAATAACACAAGATCTGTTAAAAACGTACCCTTCAAACTGCAGTGTAACCCTGTGCATCTCAGGTCCTGAAATATTTATTTCACGCATTAAACGCGTTTCACGTGTTTCTAAAGCATTCACTTCTTAATGTGATTGCCAAGCCTTCACTCCCGCACGAAGCCTGGAGGTATTAAGATGATGTATACCTCGTGAAGCATGAGAAAGCTAGCACAGTGTGAAAAAAACTGCAGGAGATGATGTGGTTTCAAATGCCACTACAATTAAGTCAGGTAACAGGCTGGGTAGCACAGACTGAGTGCCGTCCTGGATCATTAGCCTCCTGTTTGACAGGTATACTCCAGTCAGTAATACTTCCCTTCCTCTTAGCTGCAGACAGCAGACAATGCACAGTTCAGAACTACATGCTGCTTTGTTGGCTCTGCGTTTGTAATGGTACAATGCCGTGGGGCGAGAGATATTATTATTATTATTATTTATTTCTTAGCAGACGCCCTTATCCAGGGCGACTTACAATTGTTACAAGATATCACATTATACATTATTTCACATTATACAGATATCACATTATTTTACATACAATTACCCATATATACAGTTGGGTTTCCACTGGAGCAATCTAGGCAAAGTACCCTGCTCAAGGGTACAACAGCAGTGTCCCCCACTGGGGATTGAACCCACAACCCTCCGGTCCAGAGTCCAGAGCCCTAACCACTACTCCACACTGCTGAATTGTGAGTATTCTCTTCTCAAATCAAGGGGCTTTTGTGATTCTGTCGGAAGCTTCAGCACTCAATAGTAATAAATACGGCAGAGCCCAGTTACTTAAAATACGCTTATAAAACGAGTCAATGTAGATGCTTCAGACCTTGAAGGTGTTTTTTTTGTTTTTTCTAAAAATACAGTGGTCGTCAATTATTTTTATTGTTTTCTCCCCAATTTAGTAGTCCAATTATTTTTAGGCTCAGCTCACCGCTACCACCCCTGCGCTGACTCAGGAGGGACGAAGATGAACACACGCTGTCCTCCGAAGCGTGTGCCGTCAGCCGCCCGCGTCTTTACGCACTGCAGACTCACCATGCAGCCACACAGAGCTACAGCGTCTGAGGACAATATAGCCCTGGGCAGCTTACAGGCAAGCCTGCAGGCGCCCGGCCAGACCACAGGGGTCGCTGGTGCGCAGTGATCCGAGGACACCCTGGCTGACCTCTCTCCCCCCCTTTAATTAAGTGCAACAGAGTCCAACGCTCCCCTCTACTTCCATGTACTGAACTCTGTATTTTAACAAATCCACGTCTATTAACAATCTAAATAGTGGCTGGTCTTAATCCAGCCACTAAAAAATGCTTTGGTATTAATTATATTTGTTTTATTGATAGTCAATAAATCTGGCCTCTGGGAAAACCCCAGCAGGATTAATAGAGATTTTACTAAACAGCGGGATTAAGATCTGCCACTGCTTAGATCATTCCAATTGAAGCCTTTTGATGTCTGGTAATCTGTGCTGTTTTAGCTGCAGTGCGTCTGGCACATTCAAGAAAGAATCCGGATTTCTCTTCTACTCTTGTGTTGCATGTTTTTCATGGATTGCCGGAGTGATTCGCTGCAGAGTTTTTTTCTTTAACTTCTTTTTGAAGTTCTATTCAAATTTAAATAAAAAAAAAAAAAGCTAATGCAGACAGGGATTAACTGCTGTATCGCACCAAAAGCAATATGATTTTTCAAAATGCAAATCCTCCATAGATTGGGAGAAAGGGGGGAGAAGTGGGGGAGGGCTTCTCTTTATTAAATGTCACGTGACTCATCCCATCTTTAAGGACAACTGCGGTCGACTTTGCATTCATTAAATGTTATCTTTTAATGGAACTCAAAAGTCAATTTCATATCCCTGTTGTGTTTTTTTTTTTTTACTTCAGTAAAAGTCACCTGCCTGAGGTATGATGAAGCAGCACCACTCTGTATTAGAGACCCAAAGCCTTTCCAAACACAGATCGACGCGGATGAATCATCCCTTTGCGCTGCTCGATCACTTTCTCCCTTTTCTTTCCACTTTAATTCTCCCGGTATCTAGCTTCACATGAAGCATGTAAACCCATTTTCACACTTGCATTTTTCCGCAATGCTGTCACAGGAGCATTTACACACAAAGAAGGGAGTTTAAAAAGACACCTGCGCACACATTGGAGCCAGGTGATGGAAAGCAGTAACAGTGTGTGCTTTCAATGACTGCTCCCGTTCAGCCACTGTTTGAAATGTGGTGGAGTCAGTTCCACACGCAGGCCAGGGGGTCCTCTCTAGTGATCTGTGGGTAAGAGCCTAGTGTAGCAAAGGGCAGCACAGCAAAGTGAAAAAGCATGGGAATGCATGCACAGGTACAGTATGGGAAAGCACGATATAGCTTACGTGGAGGAGTCTTTCTCAATGTCTACCGTAAATGCATAGTATAAACTTAGGAAAGTATGGCACAGCCATTGCTAAACTTTCACAAGGCGTGATGAGTTTTATTAACTCCCAGTGCTACTTGCCTGCAAATCTCTTGAGCAGAACAGTAAGGGAAGAGGCTGGAATCCCAGAGCACGATGATAGCCACAGTATATGATATGGTTAATGCCACTGTTTTAGGTTTTGTATCCAGCGCTTGGAGACAGCCGCCCTGGACATACTTATCAGATAGGATTTTGATTACAAGGAACTTTTCAAGGAATGCAAGCGGTGCAAACATGAACATAGCAGATTGCAGCTGAAACCAGAAACAGCTGCTGCTGTCTATCTGTCTGACAGATAATCTCCCAATTCAACTCAATCCAATTTCTATTAACACTCTGTGTGGGCAAGTGCTGCTCTGGGGGTGTGTGGGTGCGAGCTGGGAGCTGGGAGCTGGGAGCTGGGGGTGTGTGGGTGGGAGCTGGGGGTGTGTGGGTGGGAGCTGGGAGCTGGGGGTGTGTGGGTGGGAGCTGGGAGCTGAGGGTGTGTGGGTGGGAGCTGGGGATGTGTGGGTGGGAGCTGGGAGCTGGGGGTGTGTGGGTGGGAGCTGGGAGCTGAGGGTGTGTGGGTGGGAGCTGGGGGTGTGTGGGTGGGAGCTGGGGGCTGGGGGTGTGTGGGTGGGAGATGGGAGCTAGGGGTGTGTGGGTGGGAGCTGGGGGTGTGTGGGTGGGAGCTGGGAGCTGGGGGTGTGTGGGTGGGAGCTGGGGGCTGGGGGATGGGAGCTGGAAGCTGGGAGCTGGGAGCTGAGAGCTGAGGGCTGAGGGCTGGGAGCTGGGGGCTGGGAGCTGGGAGCTGGGAACTGGAAGCTGAGAGCTGAGCTGGGAGCTGGGAGCTAGGGGTGTGTGGGTGGGATAATCTTATTATACTGCTTATGCTGTTTTTTCCAGGCTCAGGTAGTACGTGGGTGGTGAGTGAGACACTATCATAGCCTTGAGTTATCAGATCTATGGTTAATTGATTAGATATTCACATTTGTGAAGGCCACTTGTCATTTATAATTGCATTATTGCAATCCATCTCGTTGTTCCACTTTTAAAAAGTGAGCTCTTGTTTTCGTACACACAGTGTGTAAGAAGTGTGAGTGAAAGGATAGAAAGGAAGAAAGTGGACCAGAGAAGTAAATCAATAATAGAGATCTGGCACAGTTGAGCAAACTCGTTTTCATTGATTGTGTTTTGTAATGTTAATTACACAGGTTTATAAATAGTCACATTACACAGGTTAAGGTGTGTGCGAGTTTAGTTTGGTTTTCATTTAATTCACAATGAATGAACTAATTTTGGGGCCACTGGTGACGTATGTACATGAATAATTGAAATGATTTTAGTTAATATAGCAAACAGAACAATGGCAATATGTATTAAAGATAGCATGTGTTGGGCATCGTCAGTAACATGTGAGATGCCGTTAGCGTAATTTTCTCTCAAACTCTCCCTCGAAACAGCCCCTCTGTTTGAGCTCCAAAGCACACACTTAATAACCATTCATCTTAAGTGCGATTCATCTTTAATCAAAAAGCAGACAGCCTTTGAAATGTGTGGTGGGTGGGTGGGGAGGTGCTGGCACTCTAATTGGGAGATTTTGAGATTGTGCAGCAGAATGACTCCTTGGAGTCTAACACTTCTTACACAACGCAGGCTTCCAAAAATAACCTTCCCTATAACCTGCACAGAAAGGAAATGAGCACAGTGCCGTTTCTCATGCACACTCCTGCTTCTTCTGCTGTCCTCTTTGTTTCTCATTCAGACCCCTCCCCACCGTAACCATCCTACCCTCCCCACTGTAACCATCCTACCCTACCAACCCCATCCTACCCTCCCCACTGTAACCATCCTACCCTACCAACCCCATCCTACCCTCCCCACTGTAACCATCCCACCCTCCCCTCCCCTCCCCACCGTAACCATCCTACCCTACCAGCTGACAAGCACGTGCCCTTTCTGAACTCACGATAAAAACAAACAGAGGCGTGTTTTAATATTTGATATTGCAGTCTCTGGGAGTGAATTATTCAGCGACGAGCGCACACACAGCGGAGTCTCTGAAGAATCGCAGCGCGCGAGGCTGAGCCAGTGGACCTGTCTAATCCGGCCAAGCAACTGGAGTTCTGAAGCTGTAATTAACATTATAAATAATGCACCTGTCACCCATCTTCATGTGGGGCTCTTTGAAGGGTTTAATAACCCTGCTCCATTCATGAGCTTCGTCTTTACAGTGCACGGTCTTTATTTTGTTTTTAGTTTTTTTCAGTCTTTGGTCTTTTTACTACTTCAGCACTCTGGCTTTGATATTTTAAAGTGATGCATGCTACAGTACGGTATGTGTCTATCTAGACCCACACTAAGCTGAGACTGCATTGTTTTGGCGTCCCTAGGGACCTGAGGGCTCATTTTTCTCAAATTAGTATAGAATGCAATTCTGCAGTTTTATTTTCTATTTGCTTTACCATACCTGTGTGCTTTACAATGCTTGCCTATGATTTGCCATGCTTTCACTATGGGAGACTTGTATAAGGGTTAGTTTACCATGTCTTAGAAATGTTTTATATGCTTTTAGTGGACTTTACCACGCTTTGGCTATAGAAACATATAAAAGCAAAACCTGGATATTGTAGCTGGCTCTCTGTGTGCCTCTGAGCTCCCAGCCTGTCCCTGTGGGGCTCCTCTTACTCGTTCATCCTGTGAAGGGAGATTGAGATTGAGAGAGAGAGAGAGAGAGAGAGAGAGAGAGAGAGAGAGAGAGAGAGAGAGAGAGAGAGAGAGAGAGAGAGAGAGAGAGAGACTCCCCGCAGAGCTCATCCACAGCCTCGGCACGGCAGGAGAAAGCGAAGGAACATTTCCTTCGTGTTTTGACTTTAGATTTGAGTCCCGTTCACGGTGTGCCAGGCCTTCAAAATGAAATACAAATACACCCTTTGTTTCATTTGTTGACATCTCGGGCGATTGCTTGTTCATTGCAAAAGCCTAACTGGAGCGAGGTGCACAGGGTGTGCAGCAGGGCTATTGCAAGGAGCTATGCAGTTTAATGACATGGTGCACAGCAAAGACCGGGAATGAGCCAGTTTAAGGACACGCTGGGATGGGTTTGTGAAGGTGCTGTGTAAGGGAGGAGCTTTGTCCGCTTGCTTTCTGATTGATTACCAGTATCAGTGCTGTTATATAGCGCCTCACACGCTCAGGAAGTGGGATTCTAGCTGTATACCCTTGCAAGGGAGACAGTACAAATGCACTTCATGTGTCCTCCTGTTATAGCTATGGATGTGATGTATGCTTTACACGTTTCTGGATTTTAGTTTAATGAAAATTAAAATCAGTTATGTGCTCCGACTTCAACAGAATCAGTCGTGATGTGCCATGCAGTGAATGGGAGCATTTGTGACGTTCTCTAGCCAGTATGTTATCACAGGACTAACAGAAAGGGAACAAACCTGTCCCAATGGAGGAAGTTTCCACATTGACAAGGACTGGCTGGGAATGATGCTACATTGTACTGGTCAGATTTGATTATATTCTGTACATGGAGCTGCTCCCCCCCACCCTCTTGTGTAGTTTTGTACAGCACAAAATAAAACTTAGAGGATGGGAAGAGAATTTCAGATGACTAATCCTGGACACATATATCAAAAAAGACACATTCTCATTAACAAGGAGTGGAATGCACAATTAAATATCGACGCAACGAGCGTGGCTGTTGATCTATAGCTTTCCCCAGCGCTGTCACAATTGATTTACGTTGCTAAGTTTACAGTTTGTTCTTTCAGATCTTGCCTCAGTTATTTGGTTAACTTGAATATTTATTTTTTAAGCGATGCTCTGCGCTCTTATTAATCTGCTCATAAAGTTCTGGGATTGTCAAACGCTATTGATCTTGATTATGCAAGTGTAAGAATGAAACAAGATACAGATATTGATCTTAACAAAACGATTTTTTCAGACTAACATCTGATTATATTGCAGTTTGGAAAACGAGGTCGAAGCCTTCCATTTTTGACCTCAGAATTGATGCGGTAAGTATTTTGTGCAGAGTCAGATTGCAAAACTAGACTTCACTACCAAGCAGTACAAGCCAGCTAGTCTCCTAAGGGTTGTGTGTTTCGCAGTTTTGTAACAATAACATGTGGCTTTCCTTTTAAAAAAGCAGCAATCAATAAACTGTAAAACAATGCTTTATAACCCACATACTATTTTAACTGAAAATGAAGACTTCATGTTTATTGGGTAGCCATGCCCCCTGGTGGTTAAAAATGATATTTAAACAGGCGAAGAGAGCAGCCCAGCTCCTGTTGAACTGAGTGCAGCCTGCATTACACGTGCAGACTAACGCATTTCCTATTAAAGAACTCGTTCCTTCTCGTTTTGTGTCCTGTCGTTTCAAAGAGAAACAGACTACACGCAGCACAGGGACAGCAGAATGCCAAATACGTGTCTCCGAATTGAACAGAAACAATACAGAAACTTCTGAGGGACTCCGTGCCAAGCGCTGGGACTTCAACCCAAAAGATAAGAACTTCACAGTCCAAGGGAGGCTGTAAGAAAGTCATTGTAGAAAATGCATTGAGATGAATGGTTAGCACACTAAAATAATAAGCACAGCAGTCTCTACATGTTTACTTCCAATACAATGCAAACCTTTATTTGCTGAAAATCTGTTGCGTTGCATCTTCTTCCCACATTCAGAGTGCTCTCTGGTAAACAGGCCAGTTCATTCTGTGTGATCCAGTGCTGTGAATGTGCTGATACAACAGCAGTGTGACTCCCAGTCCTGTTCCGCCCCGTCCCGCCTGGTCCCGTCCCGTCCGGTCCCGTCCCTCTGCAAAAGAACAGGAACAAAAACAATGTGTTCAGGAAGAGGTAACCCTTTCACTACCCCTTGACTCGCGTGGGAGAGCGTTGGAGGAACAGATAGGGTGATTATCACAGCTGGATAGCGAGGGTCGCTGCATGCTTACTCTCACATTCCTGCAGATTCGACAGCACTAGGGGTGCACTGCTGCTCATGCTGGCACCTGTAATCACCTTTAAGAAGTATCTATGGGCAGGGATTACACAGAGCCATTCATTAACGTGTTGATTGCAAAGCAGGAAAAGCTGTCCTTCCCTCACCTTTACACTCGATGGCAATTCAGTTCGGCACTGAGTGCATGATGATGATGATCTCAGATCTCAAAGAAATAGCTGGGACTCAACAGGGCGCCCAGTTTGAGGGCTTTATCAGACAGCCTGTGAAAGGGACGCCACTTACACAAGCACGCTGCCGCTGCTGCTGCTGCTGCAGCCTGGCAATTCATCATGCCGACCCCTTTCTCTGGGAAGAGATTTTTATTTCCTCAAAGATTTATGGCTGTGGGGAGCCTCTCTAATAAATCATTCTATGGATTTTCCCAGGACCAGTGCATGACTCTTCTTAAAGAGAAACGCAGCGAGCGAGAGGAAATATCGGATCTGAGCATCCTGTTGTTGACTAATGATCGACCGGGACTGCTCTGAGATACCTATATTATATACAACACATAAAAAGCAGCTATCCATTTATATTTCTATAATGCAGCGAGTGGGTGTTCATTTTACTAGATCTTATTGTTTCACTGTGATGTCATAAATACATTTAAGAGCTGGGATGGGAATAAGACTCCTTTTGCTGTTTCACCCATTCCTGGTTTTACTATGAACTTGATTAGCAACAGTGTGCAGGTAACAGGTGTGTCTTATTAAACTCAATGGATCAAACTGCGATGCAAATGGATATGCAATACCTTCTGTTCCGATTGCAGTTGCCCTCTTTGTCACCAGTCTGAGACAGTGACCTGTACAGCGTGGTACCAGCAGAGCAGGTGAGGCGGGACCAAGGGGCGCCGCCAGCCTTCTCTTCTTTGTGTTCTGCATTGTGAACTCAGCAGGATTCCTGAAATAGAACCCTCTTCCCAAACCTCCAATGCCTTCTAATCAATAACCTCTCAAGGAGACTGGCTCATTGCCCTTTGCAGACTGTTTATCCCAGGATTGAGAAGGCACTGCTGTGTGTCTCCGGATTAGTGTTTGGGCTGCGGTGTGGTCTTTGTAATGTATTATGGATGATGCATTTATCTAGCACAGTGTTTCAGTACATGCTACACATGTTTAGGCTCCTACAGAATTTACAGTCTACACATCTTCAGGGTCTTTGCATGAATTCTTGAGCATGCTGAAACACAGTGTGTGCCGTTCCTACAGACCTCCTCTTAATATACAAGCAAACACAGTGTGTGCCGTTCCTACAGACCTCCTCTTAATATACAAGCAAACACAGTGTGTGCCGTTCCTACAGACCTCCTCTTAATAGACAAGCAGTCCTAACACAGTGTGTGCAGTTCCTACAGACCTCCTCTTAATATACAAGCAGTCCTAACACAGTGTGTGCCGTTCCTACAGACCGCCTCTTAATATACAAGCAGTCCTAACACAGTGTGTGCAGTTCCTACAGACCTCCTCTTAATATACAAGCAGTCCTAACACAGTGTGTGCCGTTCCTACAGACCTCCTGCATGCAAACAGATTCCTGGAATGCACTGAGGAGGGAGCTGCTGAAATCAGGGAAAGAGAGTCATGCATTTACAGCTAACCACGTGTTTCACCTCAAACCAGTGCACTCCTCTGATAATAACAATAATAATAATAATAATAATAATAATAATAATAATAATAATAATAATAATAATAATAATAATAATAATAACCAGATAGAAATCTCCATTGCATAAACAGCATGTTTATCCAGTTGGTTGTGCTGCTATTTCCCAGTGGTCACGTGTGAAACTGTTAAACCGAACCCCTCAAGCCTTCTGCTAACGGGATGACGTCAGAGGCGTCGTCTGCAAAAGTCTCGCTATTCTGCATCTAACCGACTGAATAGGATTCCTCACCACTGACCAGCGCAGGAGCACAGATCGGTCACCACCGCTGGAAAACAACAACTCGCAAAATGGGCAACGTCCAAGTGAGTGTATTATTATATACGGCGTTTCTTTTACTGTTGGCAACAGGTGCCGAGTAGCGCCGCTGCAGATTTGGGCACTGGACCAACACTGGATTTGATCCTGCAGCCTGCCTGCCAGTCGGTAAGCGATTGAAAACCTCAGACAGCAGCAGCAGCGGACTCGGATTAGCGCGACACTACCACACGAGTTTAGGCATTCTGTATCATTATTTTAATAAGTTTAAATAGAACATTCGCGACATGATACTCATTTTAAAAAAATGCGTTTGTTATTACTGTCATGTCGTGGCTGTATGTATTCGTTATGTAAATAATATAACTGTACGGGACGTGTTTGAAAGCTAGTTTGTACTCCAGTGGAGGCTGCATTAAACCTGCTTCACTATCATGACATGAATCACGTTCGTTTCTCTCCGTTATATTTATCCAGAGGCGCCGTTAGTACCTTGTTATATAAACTCACTCACGCAGATTAAACTGAAGATTCTTTCTGTATGCGCGCATCATTTCTCTGCAGTCCTGTGTGTTGCACATACAAAGCGAGAGGCATGAGCAGGGGTCGTTTGTGTGAAGGGCGTTTATGGTAGAATTCACCAGAAGCCTGTGAGAGGCCAGTACAAATAGGATGTGTCTGAGTGTGCTCTGGACAAGGGCAGAGGGAGGGAGGAAGGAAATGGGACTAGCTCCGGCTATTCATACTGGGTGCATACTAGCCCCCCTCCTCCTCCGAGTCCCTGGAGAATGACCAGCCCTCTCTCTGTGACCCAGCCCCTGTTCAACAGCAACACGCAGTGAAAAGCAGCCTGTGACTCCCTGCGTTGTTTGGCCCCAGTGCTTCTGCTGAGTCCTGTAGCGTTGAGAGCCCTGGTGCTCAAAGTCACAGCGCAGCTCCTTTGTGTTCTGTACAGGGCAGACTCCTCCTGGGAGTGACACGTTTCAAATCGCTAGGTAACCTGTTGAAGGGATCTGAAACAACGACTTTAAATGTTCTCTGCGTACTGTGTTGTAAAGTATATTTCGGTTGTTTTCATCCACATGCACCCTTAATACTTTTTTTTTTTTTATTACTGTACCTCCAGACATGCCCTGTGTTTGAGTCGTCTTGCTGTAAAATCAGATTAAACCTCTTCACTCCCCTCCCCTCCCCTCCTCTCCTTACAGACACTGCCAGCATTATCCTCTTAGCCCAGAGGAGCCTCCTAAATGCATTACCTTAATGAGTGCTGAGGTGCAGAGCAGGGAGGAGGGGAGGAGGGGAGGAGGGGAGGAGGGGAGGAGGGGAGGAGGGGAGGAGGGGAGGAGGGAGAGGGAGGGGAGGAGGGAGGAGAGGAGGGAGGAGGGAGGAGGGAGGAGGGAGAGGAGCAGGGGCAGGTAGTTTCTCAATGGCATGGGGACTAGTGATGTTCATTTATTTACTTCGTGATGAGCACAGTAGAGTGGGGCAGGTGCTAACATGAATTCAAATCCCAGCATTGACACTGTGTAACCCTGAGCCTCTGTGCTCCAGCCTCGCCCTGCATTGACACTGTGTAACCCTGAGCCTCTGTGCTCCAGCCTCGCCCTGCATTGACACTGTGTAACCCTGAGCCTCTGTGCTCCAGCCTCGCCCTGCATTGACACTGTGTAACCCTGAGCCTCTGTGCTCCAGCCTCGCCCTGCATTGACACTGTGTAACCCTGAGCCTCTGTGCTCCAGCCTCGCCCTGCATTGACACTGTGTAACCCTGAGCCTCTGTGCTCCAGCCTCGCCCTGCATTGACACTCTGTAACCCTGAGCCTCTGTGCTCCAGCCTCGCCCTGCATTGACACTCTGTAACCCTGAGCCTCTGTGCTCCAGCCTCGCCCTGCATTGACACTGTGTAACCCTGAGCCTCTGTGCTCCAGCCTCGCCCTGCATTGACACTGTGTAACCCTGAGCCTCTGTGCTCCAGCCTCGCCCTGCATTGACACTGTGTAACCCTGAGCCTCTGTGCTCCAGCCTCGCCCTGCATTGACACTGTGTAACCCTGAGCCTCTGTGCTCCAGCCTCGCCCTGCATTGACACTGTGTAACCCTGAGCCTCTGTGCTCCAGCCTCGCCCTGCATTGACACTGTGTAACCCTGAGCCTCTGTGCTCCAGCCTCGCCCTGCATTGACACTCTGTAACCCTGAGCCTCTGTGCTCCAGCCTCGCCCTGCATTGACACTCTGTAACCCTGAGCCTCTGTGCTCCAGCCTCGCCCTGCATTGACACTGTGTAACCCTGAGCCTCTGTGCTCCAGCCTCGCCCTGCATTGACACTGTGTAACCCTGAGCCTCTGTGCTCCAGCCTCGCCCTGCATTGACACTGTGTAACCCTGAGCCTCTGTGCTCCAGCCTCGCCCTGCATTGACACTGTGTAACCCTGAGCCTCTGTGCTCCAGCCTCGCCCTGCATTGACACTGTGTAACCCTGAGCCTCTGTGCGCCAGCCTCGCCCTGCATTGACACTGTGTAACCCTGAGCCTCTGTGCTCCAGCCTCGCCCTGCATTGACACTGTGTAACCCTGAGCCTCTGTGCTCCAGCCTCGCCCTGCATTGACACTGTGTAACCCTGAGCCTCTGTGCTCCAGCCTCGCCCTGCATTGACACTGTGTAACCCTGAGCCTCTGTGCTCCAGCCTCGCCCTGCATTGACACGGTGTAACCCTGAGCCTCTGTGCTCCAGCCTCGCCCTGCATTGACACTGTGTAACCCTGAGCCTCTGTGCTCCAGCCTCGCCCTGCATTGACACTGTGTAACAGTATAATCCTCGTCTGTGTGCTTAACGTTCGCTCAGTCCCACGCTGCCTTTCACATGGGATCATGGTCATGTCTGAACACACCGATACTGCACCCCAGCTCATAAACTGTGTGCTCTTTTCATTTTCCTAGCCAACCATTGTGGCGTATCCAGACTTCGATGTGCTGGCTGACATTAAAGCAATCAGGAAAGCTTGCAAAGGCCTAGGTAAGGATCTCTGCTGGGGCAGGTGTCTGGTCTCTCTCATTTAATGACAGTAAAACCTCTGGCATACAGACTGATAGGGGACCAGGGGGGGGAGACGGGGATAATTAAATCGTTCAGATAACCCTTATTATTCTGCTCTTAAATATAACAATTAAAGGACTTGATGATCTAAATGTGGAGGAAGTGGCTTTCCAGAGAGCATTGCTCTGGGTTCATTTCAACTTTGAGTTTTTCTTTTGTGTTTTCAGGGACGGACGAGGAAGCCATCATCAACATCCTGGCAAACCGGTCTTGTCCACAGCGTCTGGAAATAAAGCAGGCGTACTTCGACAAGTACGATGATGTGAGGACTCACGCTAAGCCTTTCTGTCACTGCAGCGCTGTACACTACAGCAAAGTCAGCATTGCATCAATCTAGTGTAGGGAGGTCCGTGCAAACGAAATGAAAACAGCCTGTCTCTCATGCAAAGGGCAAACTTACTAGAAGCCGAGTCAAGTTTTTACGTTAGCTATTCTGGTTGAGTATTTAGAAGTTATGGATGCCTGTCTGCTGTGCTGACAAGAACATGAGAACATTTATGAACGAGAGGAGGCCATTCAGCCCATGTAAGCTTGTCCAGTTCCTAGTAGCTGATTGATCTCAGAACAGGTTGTGTTTCTGCCTCAACAGCATGACTAGGTAACCCATTCCATCCCCTCGCCGCTCTGTCCTAACCCTCTCTCCACTTCGTTTCCCCACGCTGTCCTCTGGTCCTGCTTTCTCCGCTGCGCTAATGGTTTGTGTTCTTGCTGTCTGGATGCTAGGAGCTGGTGGAAGTGTTGAAGAAGGAGCTGTCCGGCAGCTTTGAGAAGGTGGTTATCGCTCTCCTAGATTCACCCACCGTCTTCGATGCCAAAGAGCTGCGGAAGGCGATGAAGGGAGCCGGAACCGACGAGGACATCCTGGTGGAGATTCTCTGCAGCAGGAGCAATGAGGTTTGTAAAAGGTTCGGGTTTGGGTTCGGGTTCAGGTTCGGGTTCAGGTTCGGCTTAGGGTTAAGGATATGGTTAGGGTTAGGGTTAGGGATGTGGATATGGTTAGGGTTCGGGTTCGGGTTAGCGCTGCCCTACTGAAAAGCAACGTAAAGCACAAACCAGTTTGTGAAATACTGTAGAACCACCAATATCTTCTTTTAATTGTGATCCAGAAGTTGTTTTCTTGAGTCTTGAGTAAAAGCTGCTGTTGTGTTGACACTCCTCTCTCTCTCTCTCTCTCTCTCTCTCTCAACAGGAAATCTGGGCTGTGAAGCAGGCCTATAATGAGAGTGAGTATTCTTTCACTGGAGACTTGCCCAAAGCATGACACTTTACTCTTTATAAAAAAATAAATAAAAAAAAAGCAGCAGTTTTTGTTCAAATGTCAGATGTTTAACAATCCGATAATAACTCGATTTAAACGTTCACTAAATGTGTTCTTTGCTTCTATGTGTTCTATTGTAACGAAAGGGAGCCTTACAATGCGAGCTCCTGGGAAGTGAAGTGTCTGAGCTGTTAGCCCAATAATAAGTGTCTGGTCTTTCTCCCGCGTTGCACCTAGTGTTTGAGCGCGACCTGGAGGAAGACATCGCGGGGGACACCAGTGGAGATGTGAGGAACCTGCTCCTGACTCTACTGCAGGTAAAGCAGCACAGTGGGGGTGCAGACACGGGTTCAACAGGGCTTCATACTGGCATTCCTGCCATGCTTTTGATGCACACTGTAGCATCAGTGTATGGGGGAGGCTGCAAAGAGACGCTCAGAAGAACTTTACAGAATAGGGATGCAGACTTCTGTGTCTGTACTCTCCTTTACATCGCCTTAGAAAAGGTATCTGTGTGGAGATTAAATGTCTGGATTCCTGACCTGAATGAACAGAGCCCGAGTGCATTGTGAATGCAGGCTCTCTCATCTAATTGAGTGCTCAGAACTGGATTAGCAGTCATTAAAGTCATTAGCAGTGTGTGTAACAGTATGGCCCCTGCCTGCCTGTTTAAATGCACTCAGTGACAGGTCAGAGTGGCCCCGTACTGCACAGGGAGGTGCTTCCTGCTTCACCAGTGTCTGTCCTTCACAGGCTCAAAGAGACGAAGGCTTTGACGTGGATGAGGAGCAGGCAGAAGCTGATGCCACGGAGCTCTTTGAGGTAATGAAGCAGATACTGTGCTAGTACATGTCAGTGGCATGCATCAGTCTTTAACCCCCGTCCTCGCCAGCAGAAGAGAGAACCTAGTGCTCAGCAAACAGTAATACTGCAATTTCCCATGATTATATCCAGCGCTTCCCACGGTAAAGCATGCTCTCTATACAACACGCTCCCCTTCAGCTATCGCAGGGCTGCGGTCAGCTATCACAGGGTCAGGGACTCTGCTACGGTGCTGTAATACTGATCTTTAGCATTGCTTCTTGTTATTTCAGGCTGGAGAGGGGCGATTTGGCACCGATGAGTCTGTTTTTACAACTATTCTGGTCAAAAGGAACTACATGCAGTTGCAGGCCACTTTTAAAATCTATGAGCAGGTAAGCTATATATGTATATATATATATATATATACATATATATATGTATATGTATATGTATTCCATGCTGCTGCTGTGAGATTCCCTTGCCCTGGCTGTCTTACTCACTTCTCAGTTTGCATTTCTGATTGCAGCTTGCAGATTCGGATATCAAGGATGCCATTAAAAACGAGGCCTCGGGCACTCTGCAGAAGTGCTACATTACAATTGGTAATTGCATTTTATTTTCAATGCTCAGTTTTATAAAGCATATAGAATGCCCTCCAACAAGTATTGGGACACATTCCCAAAGCATGGTGCTCAGTCCTCTTTGTTTTGAAAGGCTGTACATTTCTGTTCATGTCATCACATGAGAAAAGAACGGCTTGCGAGTGCTCAGGAGGCTTTGAATCCAGCTCCAGTCTGCGCGGTTTGGTTTTACTTTTGTAAAATAATGAATTGGGACAAGAAATGAAACCTGCCCTACTTACCGTTCAGTCCTGGTAGTGTCTCGCTGAAGCACCACCAGATGTCACTGCAGTTCTACAAGCAGCTTTGTGTTTGCAAACCCACTGAGGGACACGGGGCGACATGTAGTGAGCTTTATTTTCACACTTTTCTAACGCAGATGTTTCTGAATCCTGCCTCATACCTAGGGGATGTAAAATATCCACAAAGCGGAGCTGTGACCCGAGTCTACTGTTTCTATTTCAGTCACACTGCACTGTGACGCTGACACTGCACTGTGACGCTCTGCCTGTTGTGTGGTTACCAGCTTGCAGTTTGAAAAATCAGTGAACAATGAGATCATTATCAGGAGTTGTGAGTGTCAGGTTAGGGTGAGAAATGCGAGGCAGGCAGTAGATCTCTCTCTCTCTCTCCCCCTCTCTCTCTTGTCCACAGTGAGGTGTGCAAAGAACCTGCAGCTGTACTTTGCAAGGCGCTTGAAGCACGGTATCAAAGGCATTGGAACTGATGAGGATACGCTGATCAGGATCATCGTGGGGCGTGCTGAGGTAGAGATTAAACAAATACACACACCCCCCCCCCTCCACACACATGTGTTCAAGGACTGTGAACCAGCATTTTGAAATGCTTTCGTTTTGTCTTTAACATTACAACTTTCACCCCCTTTCTCACCTGAAAAGCATCCTTAACGATGCCAAAAACTGTGGAAGAACCAGCAGAACCAGCAGGACTAGCAGACATGTGTGCCTGTTTTCCAGATTGATCTGGAGACGATAAAGGATATGTACTCGGAGAAATACGACGTGCCCCTGAAGGAGGCAGTGAGCTCCGAGTGCGGAGGGGATTTCAAACGGATGCTTCTGGCAATCCTGCACTGAACTGCCTAGGAGGGGAGCCCACCATGCCACAGCACCAGCTGTCCTGCGTGGCATCTTCAGAGCAGTATTCTTGTCTTATCAAGTCCTCTGCAGTGTTTCTCTGGCATGTAACCAGTTTTGATATTCCGGTCTATCTGCCTCACTCTAGTTTAGCAAGTGCACACACGTGGAGGGCTTTCTGAATGCAGGATAGCATTGGAGGACTAATGCTTCTGGGGCTCTAATACCGTAGGATTTTACATTTTTTATTAATTACTAAAATAATATATTCTAAAAAAAATAATACATATTAATATAGAAGTATTAGAAATGTTGACAGCTATTGTAGACCCTTCTTTAAGCATCACTTTTACATTCTCGATGGCTTTTTAATTCATTAAGCAATGCTAGTAATTGTAGTACAATTGGATTCTAACGTAACTTCAGAAACCCTCTACCCCTAATTATGATGTAACAATCGATTGCTGACCTCAGAACTCTCTTCAGCCTATCAGGGAGCTGCATCGTGGGATACTACCTCACTGTAGATGCCCAATAGAACATTCACATTGAATATTACACTCAAGGAGGCACTAACAGATATTCAAGCACACCTGACCCACTGAACAGGAAGCATTTAAGGCACAGTGTCTCCACTGCTCTGTCATTTGGAAACCTCCCATCTCTCATACATGCCTCTGTTTATGAGGGCAATGCAGCACAGGCTAGGATTGTGATCCTGTTGTCACTGTGTTTAGGAGCAACACAGCTGCCTTTCTGTTTGTGTGCAAGTCTTTGAGGTCAAAAGCGTATTCAGTTAGTTAGTGTTTAGACTACATGTGCAAGAACTACAGCCCAGCGTCTAAATGGAGGACTAAATGATGGACCAAATCAAAATGGGTAAACCCTCCAATGATGTCCCTATGTATTAATCAATAAAAACTGTAACGAACAACTTGTGTAGCTGGACTCATTCCTCTTAACATGCATTATTTATTTTTATAGTATGTGTGTTTCAATACATTAGTGATCAAGGCTTTTACAAAGTATGAAATAACAATATGTCATACATAGTTGCTAACATGTCAAAATCTCCCCTTAATGAATCTAGTATTGCTGGAGGCATCGTGGTAAACATCTCTCATTGTGGTAAATCAGACCTATTGTATTGTCATGACATTCAATACAAAAAACATTAAAACAACAACAATAAAAGGCAGCTGCTGTGTAATTTTATTGCTTCTAAAGCCACGGCTAGCACTGTGTCACAGTGCTGCATTACTAGATTCCTGCTAGGCATGCCAGAGGGTGGAGGAGGCGAGCAGGCTTTTCAGCATGTTTGCAGAAAGCTATGGACAAAAAAAAAAAAAGAAAAGAAACAGAAAATAATGTAGGTCACATTTTGAGGCAAGAGGTTAACCCGCTTTACTGGATACAGCGTTTCCACAAGCAGCTTCATTACAACAAGGAGGCAAAGGGCCAGTTCTGAACAACAGCACACAGAAGGCTGGCAGATGGGTTAGTAGACTTTAGCACACCTCAATCAAACAGAGAGGCAAGCCCCACCCTCGACGTCTTAACATTACCTGAATCCAAACATGCTGCAGGAAGACACTGTATATACATTTTTCCATTGCTTAGTTAAGTCTTGAAAACGTGTTACATCTCCTCCAGTCTTAGAAATAAAAACCGCATACTAAATTCTCTTTCTTTTTTCATACAGTAATGTTATTTATCAGCCTCCTGCCCCTCTAAAGAGAAGTGCACTGTGCTCTAATACAGTGCACCAGCTCAAACTAAATAGGCAATCTTTCTTAATGCTTCCAGACTGACATGAGAACGCATTACATTTCCTGTGCTGCCAGAGTTCCGTGTTTGGAATGTTGCTATGGTACAGTGCAGTGCCTCCACTCGTGCATGGGATAATTCATCATTATTATTATTATTATTATTATTATTATTATTATTTATTTCTTAGCAGACGCCCTTATCCAGGGCAACTTGCAGTCGTAAACAAATACATTTCGAGAATCAAGATTAATAAAAACAGTGACAGCTAATGCAAGCATTCTTTTACATTCCATAGTGAAGCACTCCCTCGTTTAATAAAACCCTTCAGAGCGCACAGCCTGTTCCAAGACAGTACAGCCCTGACTTCTTATGTTCCTCCTAATTCCATTTATCTTGCACTAGCATTGAACCCATAGTCCATTCCATATATCATAGTCTCAGACTAGTGTTATTTTAAGCCAGTATCCTGGATGCAATGCAGCAGAGGGTTTGTGTTGCAATGAAGCAGAAACTTGGTTTGTTCTGCATACTGCAATTTAACAATGTGTACAATGAAAATAATCATCATCATCATCATCATCAATTAAAAAAACACACACAGTGTATGGCAAAATATTTATACATGATAATAAGCGGCACATTTTGTTGCTTTTTTTTTTTAGAGATTTATCAAAACACCTTTATCGTGTCATCCACAAAAAACACGTTTTTTGAAAACGGCAAATGTAGGTGATTACACATCTGCAGAAACAGTAACGTGTGCTAGAACAACATAAAATCCACAAGCCCTTTGGGTAACCAGGTCCTCTGAAAATCTGGATTTCTCAACTCATCTCTACACAGCGCAACCCTCCCCCTCACAAAAAGAATCACACCAAGCACTTGCATTGCAGGAACACAAGAAATACAGCAAACCAAAACCAGCAGGATGCAGGAACAAAGGTCCGAAGTGCCAAAGAGTAACACTGTCCACCGAGTCCTGAATAAACAGCAGGCTGCTCCGAAGTAAACTGACACTTTCAGAAGGAACGAGAAGGGGGAGTCTTATTTACTTATGACATGTCTCTGCACATTCCTTAGAGTCCACTCGCTGCCTTACACATGCTGGCCTTGTATATACTGAAGATATCGCCATGAGGAATATACCATACAGTGGAGCAGTCACACCTCGAACATGCAGGAAGTGGCACTGCCAAGGCACGGAGCAGGTACACTTGCAAGATGACTTCAATTTTGCTTAATTATTCAACTTCCACCCATCCGTGTCTCTTTTCGGCCGACAGGATAACCTGGTTCACATGTGCGGAGTGTCTTTTACCTCGAACCTGCTGTATATGTTTTTGGATTTCATCTTGTTGTAGTGGTTTACTAGGTCCAGCTGGCTGTGTCCGAGGGTCATCCTCTTGACATCGTTCCTGCTGATTTCTCCTCGTCTCACCGCTGGCAGCACGTCCGCGGGCAGGGGTGCCGGCACCACGGGATACCCGGGTTTGTTTTCGTTCGTCTTTGTCGATTCCGACAGGCTGAGGTCTTTGAAATGCGACACGGCGGCGACATTGTTTCGGGTTGAAGGTTTGGTAAAGCATTCTTTTGCACCAGGGGTTAAGATATTAGTGAGTTTGCTGAAGAGCGGGGCTGTCTTCTGTTTGCCAGGCTGCTCTGGTTCAGTGTAAGGGGGGCTCCTTTGCTCCTTCCCCAGTGAGGGGTTCAGCGGAGTGTAGTTCTGCTTGGTCTCATAAAGACCCAGCCCTGAGATCTTGGGTACAGCTCCTCCTCCATTTCTGAGTGCACTAGGGTTGAATGCTTGCGAGTCGGAGCTGGACTGCTCCACAGCACCGCTGGTGCCAGACCCTTTTCTCCCTTGGTTGCTGGGGTTGTACAAGCCTGGACTTGGGGCTTTCTTGTCCGGACTGAGGTAAGCGTTTGTGTAATTCAGTTTGTATGCCGGGGAGCCCATGCCTGGACTCTTCTTGATGCTGGAGAAGCTGTTGCTGGAGCAGCTGCTGGAAGGGTCGGAGCAGACACGTTCCTTTGGCTTTTCTTGCATGAACTCCGGAAGGCGTTTCCCGAAGGAGTAACAGGGAATTCCGTCTTCGTCTGGGTCGTGTAAGCTATCGATGATTTGGGAATCTGCGTAGAGGCATCGGAACTCCCTGTCGAAGCTCTCGACGATTCGTCCGGTGAAGTGCATCAGCATGTTGCTGTGAACCTGAGAAGAGAGCCAAGTGAAACTGGAAAAAAAAAAAAAAAACAGAGACAGAGTTCAAGATTAGCAGCAGTGTCCTTATGTTCCCCCTTGATCCCTTTGAACTAAGACTTCATTTAAATATGCAAACTGAAAAAAACGGAAGAAATGAACGCACAACATTTCAAGAGAGTTACAGAGAGGTGGAAAATTTCTTTACGGCAAAAAACGAATTGTAACAATTTCTAAACACCAATGTCCTTTAACTGGAATGGGGATTTCTGGACTGGGAATCTGTAATGCTTATGAAAACAGTTTCTTGTTCTTTACTTGAGGAAGTGTTTTGTTATCAACTGAGATCTTTGACAAAGCCAAGTGAGCTTTGAATTTCATGTAAATGTTCAACTTTCCAGTTGGAGTTTGTCCTGCACCTCCATGTGTTGATCTAATCATGCAGGTTGATACCAAAATAACAAATTCCTTTTAATTCAGACACTAAATAAAACAAACAGCCTCCTCACAGCACCTAATAAGTGCCACGTTTGCACAGATCTGCTCCACTTAACAAACATTTCCCCTCCCTAAAACAAGACAAAAGCACAACTGCAAAACCAGTTTTAAATATTGTGAAAGGCAGCGTTTCTCGTAATAACAGCAGCGGCTGTTGGAACTTCAGCCTACAAACTGAGGCGTTTGAGACCTCTGAGGGGCAGCCGAAGGCACAGCGCGAGGCAAGACGCAAGGACTTACAGGATGTAATATGAAGTGTAAAACAGTGAAATAAACAAGCAGCTTTGATGCCAGCAGGTGCAATGCTGGGTTTCTTTGTATTCTTGTTATTTTTTAGGTTTCTACGTCTATAAAAGTGTTCAAGTAACCACTGCTGCTACAGAATCACTCAGACTCACCCACCGTACAGTTTGGAAGAGAATTAGGTAACGTCATGAGGCTAGTCATAGGAGACACTGTGCAGCGATACTCTGATGTGACGGTATGATGCGGATCACTGTACATTTAATGTTCCTTGATGGGCTACTTGTATGATGCACAGTAATTAGTCTTTTTTTTTTAATTATAAAATAATTGATAGGGTAAATGATAACCCTACAGTGTACTGACTTAAACCACAGCCCCACCTGAATTAAATAAACATCAAGCAATCTCTCTTATTAGCAGCTGTTGTGACCCTCCACCTCTCTCTCTCTCTCTCTCTCTCTCTCTCTCTCTCTCTCTCTCTCTCTCTCTCTCTCTCTCTCTCTCTCTCTCTCTCTCTGCTAAAGCTTTTCTACTGACAAGTTCAAAGGAACATGCTCAAATGACAGCATTTATTTGCTCAGCTTCACAACCCACTTCTGCACTGAGCTGCGTTCCAAACTCTCCTGAAACCAGGAAGCGCACAGGCTGGCTATTCCAATTTCTATAACTCCTCAACGGTGTGGTTATCCTCGGACGGGCAAGAGATGGCTCTGAAGAAAGAGTTTGAACAAACAGCCCTGAACCCAGGTCCTGCACACTGATAAAGGCTTCTCATTCTCCGAATGGAAATCCAGACACAAGGGGAGCTGGTCGTTCATTTACAGGACTGCCGTAATGTTCATTTGAACATGGAATAGCTTCATACCTGTAAGACCCGGCAATCACTTCTTCACAGTCGATTATAAGAAACTTCTCCAGGACCTGGCCAGTAAACTTCTTGCCATGCTTTGTGCAATAGGTATCTCCACAAACACTGCGGACTCTCATGTTCTAGGGAAATAATAATAATAATAATAATAATAATAATAATAATAATAATAATAATAATAATAATAAACAGGTGTAAACAACAACCTCAGATTTACTGGGGATAAACACAACCATTGTTGAGAAATAAATAATGAAATAAACAGATCAAATTGAAGCTCACAATAATATGATTTATAATGTCTTTAGATCTCCAACACAAACGCGAAGCCTCTACCTCCTAGCTGTATTTGCTTCTACCTGTTTGGATGTCATTTTACAGTCACTCTTTGCCTTTTGTCCGCCCTCCCCTCCGCCCCCCTCCCCTCCCCCCTCCCCTCCCCTCCCCTCCCCTCCCCTCCCCTCCTCTCTTCTCCCCTCCCCTCCCCTCCTTCTCCCTCAATGTGTGAGGTTTGTAACGAGCTTACGCTGAGATGGATCGTCTGGACGTCCAAGGTGTTGCACATTTCAGTAAAATACTTCAGGTTCCTCTTGTCCAGTAGAATGTAAACTGGAACTTTGCGTTTATTTGCAGCTTCCAGCAAGTCGCAAAACAGATCCACGTCTGTGAAGAGGTCCATCACTAATGCTATTACCTGGAAAGCAAAAATACACCAATCAATACAAGCGAGACACTCAATGCTCTCTCAATGCACCCCCTCCCCTCTGAATAGAGATTGATTTATCTGATTATTTTTAGTGTTGAATTACTGTGCACTTACATTATTGTTTTCTTGGCTGGCGTTTGGATAACAGCCAGTGTCATTTTGAACATGTTTCAGCATGTTCAGATTGTATCTGAATGAACCCTCAGAGAGACAGGCGGAAATGCTGCTTATTCCAGGCGTCTGGGTCAGTCACAGACACCGGCACAATAAGAAACAATTCGAGTGTTTGCTGGAGGGAAGGACGTGCCCAGAACAGGGCTCTGCTGTGTTTAAACAAACTGTACAGGGCTGTCCAAACACGGTCCTGGAGGGACATGCCATCTAAACCAATGCTGTGTTTAAACAAACTGTACAGGGCTGTCCAAACACGGTCCTGGAGGGACATGCCATCTAAACCAATGCTGTGTTTAAACAAACTGTACAGGGCTGTCCAAACACGGTCCTGGAGGGACATGCCATCTAAACCAATGCTGTGCTTAAACAAACTGTACAGGGCTGTCCAAACACGGTCCTGGAGGGACATGCCATCTAAACCAATGCTGTGCTTAAACAAACTGTACAGGGCTGTCCAAACACGGTCCTGGAGGGACATGCCATCTAAACCAATGCTGTGTTTAAAAACACTGCATTGTATAACATGTTTAACAAATACAAAACTACGGAAGCGGTGTCACAGGGCAAATAAAAAATATATATATATATTTTATACTATTTAGTCAGCAGTTTTTTTTGTTTAGTTTATTAAACTTATTTGAAATGAGTGTTATTTTAGTTTTCATAGGTGTTTTTTCATGTTTTGACATGGCTCTTTACAAACTCCCTGGATGATCAGCCTGCATTAGCATACATCTTATTAGAGTTACTGACTTTATTACTGCCCCCCCTTTAATTGTTCGGAGAATCTTTTGTTTCTTCATTTGATGAAGTATTTTGAATCATTTTAATTCAGGATATGCAAAAAAAAAAAAAATACAACGTGTGTTAAGTGACTGCATCCTGGTTCCTGGGCTGTAGGTCACGTGTGAACTGCAAGACTTGAAGGGACCTATAAGGAAGCAGGAGCAGCACCTTTTTATCAGCAGGATGGTGTGATCTTTGAGCTAATCTCAAAGTGAGGCAGAAAAATCAAACAATCAAAATTATTATTATTATTATTATTATTATGTATTTCTTAGCAGACAATCAAAAGCGCTTACACTGAAGAAAAGGGGGTGCGGTGACATCACTGATCGTCCGAAAAGCGCGCAAGGCATTAAACCAAGGTGTTTAAAGCGGAAGAGCTTGGTTAATATGTCTTTGAAAGCACGCGGTTACCCGGGGATGGGAATAACACTCCCATTGCATAGCGGTTTGATCCACTCCAGGTTTTAATAAGACGCACCCGAGCTCGTTATTAAACACTGCGGCTAGTCAAGCACATAGTAAAACCTGGAATGGGTGAAACTGACATGCAACAGGAGGCTTCACTCCACCCGCGTCACCTGGTCAAGCAGGTGGGCCTTACATTCATGCAACACATTCTTATAATAAATATCGTGGATACATTTAAAAAGGTCCACATCATTTTGAACTGCTCAAAGCTGCTCGTCATAACAACACCACTGAACCACCCTTTCCCTAAAACAAAACAAGCAAACACAAGCTACTTACTTTGCTCGCCTTGTTAATAAGTGAACGAATGATATCTTTCATGTTCTGCGTTTTGTCTCTCTGAAAGAAGATTTGCGTTTCTGAAGCACCATATTTAGGCAGCTGGTCTGTCATCTCCGGCCAGCCCAGCTCCAGCACGGGCGGCTCTTCATCCGACATCATGGGGAAGTAGGTCCCGGAGGTGAGCTCCGAGCCCGCGTACCCCTCCCCGCACAGCTCTCCGCCTGAGCCAGCGACGCTGCCGCTGTCCGCGCTGCTGTCCTTGGAAGCGCTTTCCGCGATGTACTTGATGTCTAAAGCCGACAGGAACGACAGCTCCCTCTCCTCGTCCAGCACTCGCTTGTATTCGAGTTCCCCCGAGTCTAGCAGCGCGTCTGTCGCTAGCCTGGCCGCTTCGTTGTGGCTGAGCTCCAATGTCATGCCCTGTCTCCACGGGTTCTTCACATCTTCCAGCCGGGCAGCGAGCTTTCCCAGCGGCTTCCGTCCTGAATTAGTCGAGGTCGGGCGCAAAGCGTCTGAGCTTGTCATTTTGTAATGGAAATTGACCTTGAATCGCCGGCTTCTTTATCTTAAAGTTTTTTCTGTGTGTGTTTGTTAGTTTAATTCAATTATGAAATATCCCTAAATTATATTTGAAAATAATAAGTCAGTATTCCCTGTCGCATTGCTTTCTAAACTCAGGCACCGCATCCCGCTGTCTTCTCAGTCCAGGTTTTCAAACTCCAGGTCCTGCTTGTCATATGATTATTTTTTAAATTGTTGTTGTCAGTTGTGCTCCGGGTGATTTTTTCTTATTGGCTGACTGTTCCGGCCCGCCTCCTCTTACCTGCGCTCACCTGTCACTCCATGGAACAGCGTGGCCACGCCCCTTACCTGTGCGAAACACGCCCCTTTCTGAGTCAGGTGTTAGTTAACAACTTCACAGAGCGCGTGATGAATCGGAAGTTCCCGTAATTAAAATGAAACATGGTACCTGTAAGTGTGACTGCCTAAATATGATTGCTGTTTTTTTTTTTAAATATGTATTTTCAAAATATAGTGTACCCATAAACAATACGTCATCCATTAGTAAACACTGATACGCTATGGTATTGACAGTCCATTCATATTGTGCATCTATTGCAGTAATACAGTATGGTGATTTATCGAGGTTGCGCTCGAGGAAGGGTCCTGACATTCCAAACCCAGACATTCCAAACCCAATCCTCAGCTAGTGACGTCATAGCTCCGAAACGCTGCCTGGAGCAATCACAGGACCCAGGCATCATGACAGTTTCGAGCACTTATCTTTCTACAGAAACCCTATCAAAGAACGTCCCCATTACAGAGAGAGAGAGGAATCTCCCTCGCTTCCACCACACCTTACACTCTGTGTTTGACAGATATCCCAGCAATGAATGCAACAGCATCAAACACGACATTATTTAACTGCCAGGGATTCAGGTAAAACTGTTTTACTTTCGGCAGAGGAGTTTAGTATTATGATTTGTGTTTAAGGTTGAGGTTAGCGTCCTATTTGCCTTGCTGACAGACACATACATGCCGCATTGTAATAATACACACAGGCACAGATCGGCTCCAATAGTTGGTATAATTAGTAATTCAATAAAATATCACTGAATGTATTTTTCCATACAGTAGATCATGCCAGTGCACGCCACACTGCCTCATAACTGGTTGGATGTGTAATTGGCATGCTGTCAACTGTAATACCTGCTGTACTGGGAGCGCTATGATAGGAATGGAGCCCGAGGCTGCAGAGTTATTACACAGAACACTTGCACATTGCTCATCCACAGTGCATGCAGCCAGCCTGGGAAGCTGGGAGCCAGCTTATTGACTAGTCCTGACAAGCAGGGGCGTGGATTTCGAAGTGGAAAGACCTTTTCTTTCAGGAGTGTCTGCCTGGGAATCCTGGGTGCTCTTCTTGAAGAGAGGGAGCAGGGCTCAGGGGGCAGCCCTGCACTGAAATGGAGCGTTTCATTGCTACCTCACCAGTGTGGCGCTCCCTTTATCACTCAGTCATTGCAGCAGCAGCACGCCAGGACTGACGCTCTATCTGTTATCTTTGCTGGGGTTTTCCTGCGGCTTGCACCCTTTTGTAAAGAGTAGCGGAACCTCATGTGCTGAAATGGTGTCCTGTCTCGTCTCGGGGAGCAGGTTTCACTGCAAGAGCTAAGCTAGTCTCAGGACCCTATTTTGGCACTTGCTAGTTTTATGCAGTTCTGCAGCTTCAGGAAAGTTGCCTTTGCCCTGGATTCAATACAGAGCCCCCCTGCACCCTCCTACTGATGCAGTTCTTACAGCTACTTAGGAGTACCAGATGTACTTGGAGATTAGACATGATCCTAAGAGTTCTTAATAAAGATTCCCCAGCATGTGATGTCTGAAATAGAAAATGAAACAACAGTATGTCCATTATGCTGTACAATGACTGCAGCTTCCCATGGCCTGAACCAACATCCCATGCGTTTGTGTAAAAGAACCATTGACAGTCATCCTAACTGAATGCAAATGAAATGCATTTGGTATGTTTTCCTGTTGTGGAGTCTATTTATATTTGATCAAGTCATTTCAAAGGTATTTCACCAAGGGCAAGGCAGTCCTATACAAACACATGCATTTCAACACAGTACACGGCACTGATGATAATATATGACTTGCCACCCACTGAGGTGGATAAACACCTTGATCACACATTCTGTCCTGCCACTGGGAAGTACATTTCAAAACGGCAAGGAACTCTTCAGGCGTGGTGCCGGCTGATGGCCTGTCTTGGACACATTTACTAATTCCATAATCGCACACAGAAGGGCACAGTTTAACATTACAAAACCCTCAAAGAAATCAGCTGACTTATCCAACCTCTACCCCAAGCTGTGCGGCTGACCACCTTGTTCTTGTGTGGATCGCTTCCACTGTACCTCCGAATCTCTTTCGGGGCATTCTCACTTTGGATCCCAGACTCTGCAGAGTTTGAACCGGGACACCGTGCCTCTGAATCTCTTTCGGGGCGTTCTCGCTTTGGCTCCCAGACTCTGCAGAGTTTGAACCGGGACACCGTGCCTCTGAATCTCTTTCGGGGCGTTCTCGCTTTGGCTCCCAGACTCTGCAGAGTTTGAACCGGGACACCGTGCCTCTGAATCTCTTTCGGGGCGTTCTCGCTTTGGCTCCCAGACTCTGCAGAGTTTGAACCGGGACACCGTGCCTCTGAATCTCTTTTGGGGCGTTCTCGCTTTGGCTCCCAGACTCTGCAGAGTTTGAACCGGGACACCGTGCCTCTGAATCTCTTTCGGGGCGTTCTCGCTTTGGCTCCCAGACGCTGCAGAGTTTGAACCGGGACACCGTGCCTCTGAATCTCTTTCGGGGCGTTCTCGCTTTGGATCCCAGACTCTGCAGAGTTTGAACCGGGACACCGTGCCTCCGAATCTCTTTCGGGGCGTTCTCGCTTTGGATCCCAGACTCTGCAGAGTTTGAACCGGGACACCGTGCCTCTGAATCTCTTTTGGGGCGTTCTCGCTTTGGCTCCCAGACTCTGCAGAGTTTGAACCGGGACACCGTGCCTCTGAATCTCTTTCGGGGTGTTCTCGCTTTGGATCCCAGACTCTGCAGAGTTTGAACCGGGACACCGTGCCTCCGAATCTCTTTCGGGGCGTTCTCGCTTTGGATCCCAGACACTGCAGTGTTCATTCATTTTCTACCTGCTTTGCATGTTGGTTGAAAACATGTTTTATTGTCTGCAATAATGCATGGCAATTAGAATCATTTTTATTGATGTCACATGGAGATGTGCTGCTAATGACAATACAGCTTGAGATAAGCTTTCAAAACATATTTACCCAAAAGGCAAGTAGGTTTGCACCTGCCCCTCGCCCTGGGTTGAAAATGGTTTGTGTTCCAGTCCTGTTTGTTTCCATTGGCAGTAGACTATGTGTAAATGTGTGTATTGCGATGTATTCCTGTACATGCCGTTTAGAACAAACCACCTGCACACACAGTAAGCTTGCCTTCATGATCCGGGAAGCTTTCCTCACCCCTCATATCTGACGTGCATGTGATGCCAGTTGTCTCATGTGACAGATCTGAACCAATCAGAAATTTGAATTTACTTCTGTGTTGAACATCTAATTCCTGGTACTGCACAATGAATATTATAATACAGCAGAACTTTGAACAAAAGGGACAGCAGAAAGCAGAGCTCCTCCTCCCTTCTCAGGAAGGTCTTCCTGCACATTTGCACCTTGTCACTTATTTGCACCTTGTCACTTATTGGCTGCTGGCCACATTGATTGAGCTGTGCATACGTCCTAGTGTGGAACCCAGCCTTTAAAACACTAACAACAAACAGAACTCAGTCGAGCAGTGTAAGGGTTAAAACAGGGATGGCTTTTTACTCTGGTAAAAGATTCAATAACAGATACTCCAATTAGGAGAACATGTTCCATACATAACTAACTCTGTATGTGTGAATTACCAGCTTGCACTTAGAGCTGGAAAAGAATACAAAAGCACACATTGACCCCAACAATATTTTATAACTTTGGCAAACTGCCCTCTTCTGGATGAATGGCAGAACAGCAGATTCAGAGTCTCACACACACACACACAGCGAGGAACACATTTACAAGGAACCGAGAAAGCCAGAGAACATACCGTAGCATTTATGAAGGAGTTTTGAACAAAGGAAAGAATGAGGTGCATTTACTCAGGATGCAAACCACTGTATATATGAGATACTGTTACGGTTGGCATACGAATTCACAACTCGTAAATACGCAGTGCTGTTTTACTGTTGTGTGTGTTTCAATAAGGATAAAATACTGTTAAGCGGCTTCCTGTAGCACTTGGATTGTATCACTGAATCAAAGTTACACTTAACAACAGATTTTAAAAAGTCCTGCATTTTAAAATGTAGCTTACAAACAAAAAAAAATCTCAAGGTAAATCTTACTGTTTCAAGCATTAATAAATACATATCACTTTGGAAAGTCTTCAACACAGAAAAACAAGTGAGCTGTGCTTCCCAAACGAGTACACTTGAGTAGTGGAAGACTAGAAGCATAGCTAACTCCGCTTGCCTTTCGTTTCATTCTCCCTACAGCTCCTGTGTACCAGACACTGCTGGGAGCAGAGACTGCTTCAGGAGCAATCCCCTAGATGACTGATGACCCAAATATCAGCGATATAACTTTAAAACACTCAATCGCAAGACATTCAGCAACAGAAAAGCAAAGCCAAATCAATGCCCAGTGTGTAGTACACTGGACGCTACAGCAGTAAGAAGGATGGAGTCCTGCAAAGCTTCACAAAGCACACTATTAGAAGGTAGAGGATGCAGAAGTGAATAAGCTGAATCCATTAAGCACTGTTTCAACTCCCATGGCACTCGTCTTGTTTTGAATGTTTTTGTATTCATCTTTCTGGTGAAAGGGGAACGCATGTAAATGCCAGCCATTGTTGGGAAGACAAGGGTGAGAGGCGTCATTTGCATAGTTTTTTTTAAAACGCTGATGCAAACACTTCATGTCTGTTTCTGTGAAGTCAATTTATAACTTGGATCTGTGTGGGCAGGAACTTATAAAAAGTTTTCCTAGGTAAATTTGCACAGTAATTTACCATACCTATCAGGGCTTTACAATGCTTACCTATGCTGTATTACACTTTGCTATGCTTTTACTGTGGGAAACCTTTACAGAAGGAGGATTTCTGAATGCTTTCCTTCTCTAGATTTGCCAGCTTAACTGTGAAACTGAAGTATTAGGGAGTGCTAAAGTATGTCTATGCGTAGACGCTTATGTCAGCTGAACATACAGCACATATTAACCTGGGGCACAGTTCAAGGACATGATCAGAGCAGAGGATTAATTTACAAGGACTCAAAAAACTATTCAGCTTGGGAGTGAGAGATTTGTTACCGTGCTAGGATAGAGAACAGCAATCACTGTGCTTTATTAAAACCCCTGCAGCAACACAGAGCATGAACAGGGTTCCTAACCTCTCACTGAGTTACACACAGTGTGTTACGCCTGTGCAGTACAGTGTGTTGTGATAGAGGACTGCTGAGGGGCAGTGTGTGGGTGTTTTTGACTGAAAAGAAAGGTTGCTTTGTATGTGCTGCTAAGTGATACATCATTTCCTTTTGTTGGTGGTGCGCTGGCTTTGTCCCGAGGTGTCTGCATTGAGAGAAGTACGGCACACAGTGCTTAAGCAAACCAACTTAAAGATCAGCAAAGCATTTGAGCAATGGGTTTAAAGACACAGGGCTGCTTTCGTACAGTACGCTAAACCAAAAAGTCAGAATGAAATCTGAACACTTCTTAAACGTTGCAGATCCCCTGATACGGCAGTGGAGCGGTCCGAAGCTGCTGGTGCTCTCTGCTCTGTAGACCTGCTGAGGGCTGTAACTCAACACAGGAGCTCGGGCTCAGAAGTGACCATTAGAATCTGTTACCTGCCGTTCTGGGGAGAGGGATCACATTTGAAAGGTTAAACCCACACAACTACTGTACTTGCAGAAAGAACTGGAAACATCTACGCACCTGACGCACAACACGTCTTTATTGTATTGCACACCTTCCTTAACGAAGAAGAAGGCAGGCCCTTTATCACCGGCCGGTTCCACTTCCATTGAAACTCTATCAAGCTACAGTATTATAAACAAGGCTCTAGTCATCTATCACAGTATATAGCATGTGAAACGCACACAACACCAATAACCCTCATGCTTTTAAAACTCGTTCTTCAACTTCACACCACTTCGTGCTCATCTTGGGAGTGCTTTTGTATTGTTTGTTTTATTTGAGAAAAGGTTTCATGGTAAGCACTGCAGCGTTGACAGAGCATCACCTGTTTGCTTTGCTTTCACCTGTGATGTGTTCTACTGCAGCATCTCAGCCCAGTCTGTGAAGGAGGAGTCTGGGGAGGACGGCTCAGCTCAGCTCAGCTCAAGGGAGCTCAGAGACCGGCATCATTATACTGGGGCGATGTGGGCTTCAGGATGCTCTGTGCATTCTCTTCCACCAGAGGGCGCCATTTCACTTCTCCTGTGAGCAGCAGGTCTTCTCCATCAAGCAAATCGATGTACTGCATCTGAGGTCAAGAGGAGGCCACAGAAGAAAAGAAACAAGTTATTTAGGAGGTTTGCATTTTTAAACTGCTGCGCTGTACATACCGCCTGGCTTGTAAAACCTGTTTGACTACAGATTCTGCTATCTTAGCATCACCCACGTGGTTAAAACTATATACAAATGGGACAGCACTCTACCAGCGGATGACAAATGAAGTTCCTGTCGGTAAACGCGTTTGCATGCTTTTCCTCTACAGTGCAGCCAATGTGTGTTTTTTTTTTTCTTGTGACCTAAACAGAACAATGATATCTTCGTCTGACAAAGCGACTGCGTCTCAGTGATTTTAACTGGGGCCCATCTGAGTTCTTATCAGGGTCAGCACTGTCATGTGACCTCTCCAGGGGCAGGGGCATTCTCCCTGACGATGGAAATGATGCCACAGCAGAGCGGGACGGGACTGTTGGTTAAAACAAGGCTCAGGGTGATGTCTTTCAGCTCTGTGGAGTACTTCGAGGCCGTTTGTTTTTTAATTTTGTCAAATGAAAGTGGGTTTTTGAGGTTAAGTCTGTGTCTGAACGTGCTAGCTTGCCAGCTCCTGCCCTGCGGGGGCGGGGGGGGGGGGGGCGGGGGGGGGGGGCGGGCACTAACCCAGGCAGCGAGGAAACAGACCCCCGGCTGGGGCCAACTGGTGTGGTTAAACAAAAAAATAAAAATGAACAGAAATAAGAAAAACGCCTAACAGGAAGGCAGTTGTCTTATTACTGTTTTTTCAGCCAGTGTTAATAAATGTGTCAGAACCTCTTAAAATGTCATGTGACCTATTTAACTACGTAGTTTGTTTTCTACTTTGGAAGTCCTTTTTTACAGCAGAGGTGGACAAGACCTGTCCCTTCCACTCCTTTGTTCCGATCCTGTTCTAAACTGATTCATTGAAGCAATGAAGCCTCCATCCAGTCCCTGGAGCATTACTCATATCATTTGACCTGTTAAACCTGGAGAGGCATGGCCCTCCAGGATCGGGAGTGGACAGCCCTGTTTTACAGGAACGAAAAAATGAAGCAATTTGCATTTTGGTGTAAAGAGCACAATAAATCCGGCCCTTGATCTTGTTTTTCCTGAACAGCAATGGTGTTATTTTATCTGCAAGTCCTTGCCATGCGTTTCAGATTCCCCGCACCGGCACCCAGTTAAACGTGTTCTTTGCAGAGGTGCTGGCGTTTAACTGCTTACGTTGCAGTGGGGGTGAGCTTCCAGTTACAGGGGAGGAGCAGCATTTGTGTATCGTCTAAATACCTTTGTATAGGATTATTATTATTTTTATTATTATTATTATTATTATTATTATTATTATTAATCCATCGCTCTGGCTTCCCTGCGCATTCCCTCGGAGTCCCCTCTGGGAGCCGCTGCACTGGTGAGATCATCGTTCTCGTGGACTGGGCTGCACGAAGCTCAGCCCTTTAAGAGTCCTGAAGTGTTAATTAAAGAGCTTGTGTTAGCTCATGGAAGGAGTGTTTGATGAAAGTAATTAGTGTGAGTAATGATGCAGAGCGCTGCCAGCATGCGGGCCTCAGTACGTGATTTCATTGCTGTGGCCAGCGATGTGATTCCCCCGCTCTGGGGTCTGTCATCAGGCACAGCAATATTTTATGTGGTGCACCTGCAAGCGAATGAGCTCCGACTTTGATTAAATGCTCGTTTTTTCCCCTCGGTTCTTGCCCTTTGTATTTTTTAAATTAAGACGCTGCAAACGCACATGGAAAAAAGCAGACCCCCTGTATCTTATTAATTCTAATAAAATGTCTCTGCACTCCCACTGCCTGTTACCTGCCCCCAGAAAGGACACTGGAGCCCTGGCAGCCCCCAAGCAGATAAGAACAGCAAAAGAAAAGTATTTAACAGCAAACAAACAACAGTTTATCACAAGCCATGCCTCCTCCGAATTTAAACCTCCCAACTACCTTAGTCCTAAAGGTTGACCATTACACGCAAGCTTAGTACATTTCCAATTTGAATCTCAACAGAAGACGAACTGCAAACCATGTGGTGAGTTGCTAATCTTCGTGGTTTCCCGTGCATTACTCTCCCCCTGATTCGTTAAGGCCCAACAACACTTGAAAAGTACAGGATCAGACTTCTCTCTCAAACTGGAGGCACGTCGTGTCACGTCACGTCACGTCACGAACCAAGATCTGCCTTCAGGCAGGACAGCAAACAAGAGTCCAGCCTCTGCCGTTATCTTCCAACCAGTCAAGCCTGTTTACCAAAACCCAGCGGTCTTTGAAACTCCAGAAAGTGAAATGTTGCCACGCAGACCTCTTCTTTTGGTTTCCTCAAAATAAATTCATACTGAATGTAAAACCTTAAACTTTCCCCTGCTGGTTTTGCGTTGTTTTGAAATGTTTTAATCACGGCTGACGTGCTTTGCCGCCTGTCACGGTCTGAATGCCCGATCCTTTGTGACGTGCGGTTTGGTTGAGTTTACCTCGCTGGAAACCTCTGGGGCGAGCAGAAAAAAAAAGGTTCTAGGAAAGCATTCCTGTGGAATCTTTAGAAACATGTGGAACATGTGGGACAGGCTCAGGCTGCCTGCAGGTGTTTCTGCACAGCTGATGTTTTCAATCAAAGCGAACATGAAAATATACAATATAAAAGGGGACGACTTCTGGGAATCAGAAATTAAAAAAAACTCTTCCTCAGGGAGACCTGGGCACAGAAGGAGAGAGAGAGAGAGAGAGAGAGGGATAGAGAAAGAGAGAGAGAGAGAGAGAGAGAGAGAGAGAAAGAGGCAGAGAGAGAGACACCTTCTCAAGCAAAGGCCCTTTTTAAGATCGCTATTCTTCAGTAAACTAGATCCCCACTTATTAATGGAAATACTGTATGCTGTGGCAAATACTGTTCTGTACAGTCACCTGTACCTGCTTGCGAACGCATTCCACAGCGAGCTCCAGCTGTACCTGAAGCAATTCACCCTCTCCCTGAACCAGTTCATTCATGAACGATACCTGCGAGACCCGGAGACCCTGCACTGCACGCTGCACTCCTGTGTGACTCGTACCTGCTTGCGAACGTATTCCACAGCGAGCTCCAGCTGCCGAGGGTCTTCACACTGCCGATTAAACAGGTTCCTCCACAGCGCCGCGGCCAGGACCCGATCATCTGACAGGACTCCCTGATATCAAGAGAAAGAGAGACTGTGTAGACTGTGCATGTGGGGGTGATATACTCGCTCGCACACACACGCAAGCAAGCAAGCACGCACACACACAACGCATCATTTTAAACCACTAAGTGCTATTAAAAAAAAATATATATATATATATATTAGGGCTGCTACGATTAAATCGATTTTTCAATCTATTCCATTTTTTCTAATCAGCTTTCCATATTGATCTTTTATTGCCGTTGGCAGCACAAGATTTCAGGTCTGCAATACCTTAACTGAATGGGAATAATGAAATAATTGCAGGTCCCTGATGCTGCACATCATGCCTGGCTTATGAACACGCTGTATATTTATATATACGTGTATCCCAGGATTCTGCTCTGCAAACAGATGAAGAGCACCTCTGAAATGCAAGCCCCGGTGTGCTGGGTCTGGCAGAGAAACGGAAATCCAAGCAGGACTCAAACAAAGCAAAGCGAGCGCACTTAGCTCGTTTCCAAGCATTCCCGTTTTTTTGTACATTTATTTATTTCATTTAAACAAACCAACGACAGGCATTACAAAAAAAACAGTTTTGTCCATTCGGGTTACGTAATGCTAATTTTTTGCATGTTTTTTTTTTTTCCATGCTTTACAGTACGATACTTTTTTGTATACAAGATAAACTTCCTTACCTCATCAAATCCAAAAATAGCTGCGTAGAAATTCTCTGTCATTACCTTCATGCTCGCCTTCAGGGCAACGGATTCAATCTGGAACAAAGGAAAGAGCGGATCACCAGCGTTCATCACTCCAATTAAAATCAATCCCAACACAGAGCGAACGCAGTGTGCATCTGGTGCTGCCTGACTCTGTGTGTTGGTTACACCAAGTATTATGAATAAACACAAGTGGTATCATAATTCACTGCTCACCTTCAATCACATTTTCCATGTCAACTGTATGCATTTCTGGGTGTGCGTGTGTAAAACAAATGCCGTTACACAGCCACAGTTTTCTGGCAAATCTAACCTTGTGCTGCTTAGCCCTGTTTCCAGTCCAAGGCTGATGCAACACCAATGCCACTCAAAGTTCAGTCCTGGTTAAGTATGTATTTAATAGAAGAGGTTCAGGAGAGCTGTGCAGCACGCCCACTTACATGAGCGTCCTCAGAGAGGCAAAGAGGCATGACCGCGGCTCGCTCTTCCCAGTGAACCCCTAAACACACTGCATCTGCACAGATACACCCCAACTAAATATCCAGCGTTTTCTAATGGTGACACAATTCAAACAGAGAGTCTCAGTACGTCTCCAGCCCAGATCTGCGCTGGAACCGTATTTCAGCACAGCAATGCTTAACGAAGCGACCACACCGGGTGAAGCAAACGCAGAGGTACAGGATCTCGAACGCAGACTTCCCTTATAACACAACTGCAGGAGTTTCCAGTTATTTCAGCTGTATTTGAGAGACACCCATCAGCACCATTCTTATCCCATAGTTCTGGAGACTCATCTGGCGTGACTAGCAGCTCATTTAACAGCGATGCATACGAATGCTGACACGCAATCTGCGTTCTGCATGTGTCTATACTGAACAACCTGGAAGAGGCCTTCAGGGGGCAGGAGTCTCGTGGGTTGCTTGCCCAACATCTCCCTCGATAACGACGGTGTCTGGCAACGCAGGCTGACATGACTATGAAGTGTAATAATTAAGAGGCGAAGTTACAAAAGATAGCGAGCAAATCCCATTACTCTGAAAGCAGAACCGTAATCAGATCAGACCCCACACGCCCCAGAGCGGGACCCCTCGTTCTTTTGCTTATTTTTGATAATCAGCTTGTTTATCCTAAAATCAGTGGAGGTCTCTGTCACAGCGCTGTGCTCGATATCTCTTCAAAGCACCTGTACGTAATTAGGAACCTGTGCGTGATTACAACCATGTGGGGCTGTTTCACAGGGGAAAGACTGAGGCAGCCCGATCCAGGGAGATATTTAATATACTCCCGCGATCACACACAGAAAAACTGTACGCAAGAGCCAATACCTCCTCTTCACGCGGTAGCAGTGTCGTATCACATTGGTGCCATTGTACTGGTGCCAACAAAGCAATGCAATATACCTGGCATGGCTTTCCCACAGCTCTCTGTGTGCGCACACACACACACACACACGCACACGCAGGTCAACCCCAGCAGGGACTGTGTGCTGTGTGCTATCGATCAGGTAAACTCACACAGTATACTCAGGCTCAGGATTCTATAGTATACTAAGGTGCTATTGCTAGGGTAGCAGGCCCATACAAAGCTACTCTCTCTTATAAAAGTTTACCACAGTAAATGTGTTCAGTCATTTTGCAATGTACCCCCCCCCCCCCCTCCATACCTTTCCCATGGTTACACTATGAATGTACCATAGTTTAGCATGGTTTGCCATGTCTTTTAACATGCTTTACCATACCTTTCTCTGCTTACCTATGCTTTACTATTTGGGTGTGCTTTTACTATGGGAAACTTTCAGAAGGGTTTTAATAGTGCAATGGTGACAAAGTTTACCATAGCAACCTGCTAATGAGATTGTCATCAAGTGAGGCGAAAACAAAAACATGACAACTAAATATTAGGCAAATTGACAAGTTAATAACATTTAAAACGGTGATTTCAGTTTTGACAGTAAAGCACATTTAAGCTATGCACAGAACTCCCAATGCTGCCTCCAAGTCCACTGAAAACATACTTTCGTTACAGGCCAGAGATCCCTCTTCTCTCCCTCAGCTGTAAACACTGAACTGCAATTTAAACTCTGAGCAGTGCCACTGCCCCAGTGGGGGAGACCGGGTCTCACGTACCACAGGCAATACATTATTCTCCTTCTGAAAATAAACACAGCCACCCGTGATTTATGATTCGCTTGTCATGTGTTTTTTCTTTTCTTAACGAAACAGTAAAATGTAAAACGTCACCTTTAAGATTTATTTACATTTAGGAGTCTTAGAAGCGTAATTCAGCTTAATCTTCGGAATTATTATTTATTGTTAAAGATGAAGAAGGCGGCGATGACGAAGAAGAAGTCACGCACCTGGCAGTAATAAAACAAGCCCGAGGAGGGATCTGCAGGTACACACAGGACTGAGAACATGCAGGACTCCTAACGGTTAACACGGGGAAGAGCCAAAAGCTTTAAGAGCACAGAAGGCTCCAAATTCTGGGTAAAATAAACAGCGACAGGGCTGTGAAAACTGCAGCCTGCCATGCTCTCTGCTGTTAACAAGGGGCTCTTTATTATAGTAACTGCTCCCAAGTCAGAGGAATTATAGGTTTGCCCTGGCTGTGCCCTTGAGCAAAGGACTGGTGCCTCATTATTTAACTGCTCTGCTTAATAGGTATGAAACCAACTATAATCTGCCTTCCTGTGATTCTGCCAGCCTGGTCCTTCCAAGGCTTGGGTAAACTGTCCTTTGCCTATCGGCTTCCAAAAACGTTGAACTCTTTCAACCAGGATATAAGGAGTACATTTGAGAGTCTCTCTTTTAAATGCTTTAAGATCCGCACATGTTCGGGTGAATGTCCTTTGCTTTATGACTCCTAAAATGATGAAGACAGTACCACAAGTGATATTGTGTTGTTTTATTGTATAAGTTTGTTGACAGGACCCCCTTGTAAATGAGATCTAGGGCTCAATGGGCAAAACACCTGTAAAGGAAGGCTCTGAATGTAGCGTGGATACAGGTGGTGCAGAAAACACACAGAGTAGTGCAGGAAGGTAGCTGAAATATGCCATCATCACAAACACCACCAGAGTTATAAAGAAGTAGAATTGTGAGAATGCTCATTCCTGTCAGTTCCGCTGTTTACATCTCCAAGCCTCTGCTTGCACTCACTGTGACACGTCTGTGACGCTAGTTCTGCTGTTGCCATGACCGCACTTCACCAACACACATTGCGTCTCAAACATCAGGCACTCGGGGGGGGGGGGGGGGGGGGGGGCTTGCCCTGTGTACAGGAACACCACCCTCATCTTCCTTGTACAGTAAACTGTTCAACTGAATACACATCCAGCCAAGCCTGGTTTAGTTAACTGCAGATCTGTACTGTAAATAGGCACAGTAAAGGTGTCAACATACATATACATTATATATAAATACATATACATTATATTATATTTTGTATTGCCTAATCAAGCAATTCATATACTCCTAATTTGAATTGCCCACTTTCAACGCCACTTCAACCCATGTACTGTCTCACTAAACTTTTGACCCAACGAACCCAAGCAGCAGATGTTACAAAGCTGCTGAACCCTGGAGACGCGGGGCCTGGTCTCCAGCTGGCGTTGTCTGGCTCACTCAAGACGTTTCTCCCCTCACAGCCCTGCTGCTGAGAAAAGCATGTGCAACCAACGCAAATACAAAAGTTGCGAAAACATGTCAAGAGAGTCTATGCAAAGTTTTTTTGTACAGTTCAGTTTCCTCTCCAGCTCCATGTACTGCACGTGCACCAGGGTAAGAGTTTGGCTTGGGGCTTGGAAAGATATATAGCACATGTCGCTTTGGGATGCCGAAGTAATAAAGGCAGCGGCAGAGAACCCCGCTCCCGTCATTCTCAACTTCTCACCGGGAAACACGTCTGAAGCAGCAGAAATGCTGAGGCCAGAAGATCTCCGCTCTGTTTTCACAGCTGTGTCAGTTTTCAAGCCCTCGCCCTGGCTGACGTGTTGGCGAGCAGCGCTGGGTAGTTAAGCTGGTGGACGTGTGAAAAAAGAGCACTCCTTTCATACTGCCTCTCAGAGTGCTCGACATCAGAGTCACAGACGTGACAAACTATATCCATTTAGTTTAAAACGCTGTTAATCTGTGAGATATCAGAGAGTCCGATCACAAGGGCACAGAATCACAACTCAGTTGAAAGTGTTGATTAGCAACATGTGCGGCTTGTTTTATTGGTGGACCTTCAACAGTTTTAAAGATGCTGACCTTGCAGTCGTCTTCCCAGAGAAATCAGCTGAGCTTTTGCGGATACGTCTGACTGGCTTAAGTGCATTTAATCCTTTTTGTCTGTCAGATCTGTCTTGTTGATGGAAGTTGGAGGCATCTCAATGTTTCATAGGTGTGCCAGATTTATAATAAACTAAGATTTGAAACTTGGAGAAGGGGTGAATTTAGTCCTGCTCCTGCAAAGCCCCCATACTTCAGTCTATCAAAGAAAGTCAGATCACACATCGCTTTTAATTCAAATGACTCTGAGCGAATTCAGCAAAACAGACCAAGAATGCTGCTGATTTAAAAGAGAACCCGGGAAACAGGAAACATGCAGACTAGCGGTACCTGGCCCCGGGGCACTGCTGTGGTTACAAAAACAGCTGCAGAACATGTGACTGAAGGGCAGTCCTGAGTGCAGTAAGAGAAAGGAAGGGGATCACTTACCCCCATGATCTTGCCACGCTGCTCCACATCCTCCCACATGGAATGCACGACGTAGCGACACAGATACTTCCCAGCTCTGCCCTCTTGCCTCATTCGAACCAGGCACATCCTTAACAAAACAGAATGAAACGCATGTAAAGCCTCCCGCCACAGTGGATTAGTCTGCAATGCTTACGCATCAATCAGGGAACAATGTTCAGCCAATCAGAGAGCCGTAGTTTACAAAGTTCTGAGCAGCGCCTGTAGATTCTAGTTCTTACTTGACAAACATTCTAAAAAGACAGGATTTAAGTGACAAACCGCATGAAAATGGACACCGATCTTGTAAGACTGGAGAATTCACAATGTGTTGGAGGCTTTGGGGTGATATTTTAAATTGGATGGTGTCTATAACCAATTCTGCACAAAATAAAACAGCTGGTCCCAACAGAAGCTCTTCAGATTCTGAACCTGTTCACTGTACAAGCACTGTTTAGCCTCATGTGCAGTATACAGCACACAAGGCTAAACTTATATTGCATTTGTAAAAGAGTGACACTCCAAAAATGACTATGTGTTTGTATATCAGTATATTTATCTACTGAAGCATAAGGACCAATGGAATCCCTTTCATGTGTTTGCTTTCTGCCAACACTGTGCCTGAATTCTACCTCTGAATCCGGATAATCTGATCTACCTCCTCGAGCAGGAAAACTGGGTCCGTTTTTTATTTTACATTCAGTATTACTGAGCCATTCATTGCATGAGGTCTAAAGTAAATTAGAATCACACAGCTGTACATTCAATTTGCTATACACTGGTCTTATTGGCAGCATAAAGGAGTTGCTTTTTTCTCCTCGGGGTGAGTGAAAGGAGCTAAAGATCAGTGTTTATTGACAATGGACAGTTTTAAAAGAGAACCTGCATACAATTTGGCAAGCGTTACCCACATGCAGTTGTAATTTAAAGCTGCACAGACTGGGTTTAACAGGGTTTTGAGCAGAGCCCTGAGGTTTATAGAGGACAAACACAATAAATGAATAGGAGAGCATTGAGCTTTGCCCAAGATTAAGGTCACACCCGAGCTATGGAAGAATGTTAATATCGTCACTCGGTTAAAGGATTGAGATCGCTGTCAGCCAAAATCACTATGCAGCCTCGCGCTCCAACCACTTACACGTAGATGTGGAAATCCCTACCCTACATTTTCCACCTTCGACAGCACTTGCAGTCCATGACAAATGCATGTTTATCCTTACCGTACCTTAACCTTTCCATCCAGGTGGCTAAAATCATAAATTAAAAAGATGCAACCTAGCCTTTATATATATATATAAATATTTTTTTTTAAATTTAGTCGTTGACAATTAGTTTTTTTTTTTTATTATTATTTTCTCCCCAATTTGAAATGCCCAATTATTTTTAGGCTCAGCCCACCGCTACCACCCCTGCGCTGACTCGGGAGGGACGAAGATGAACACACGCTGTCCTCCGAAGCGTGTGCCGTTAGCCGCCCGCTTCTTTACACTCTGCAGACTCACCGTGCAGCCGCCTCAGAGCTACAGCGTCGGAGGACAACGCAGCTCTGTGCAGCTTACAGGCAAGCCCGCAGGCGCCCGGCCAGACTACAGGGGTCGCTGGTGCGCGGTGAGCCGAGAACACCCTGGCCGACCTAACCCCTCCCTCCCCCTGGGCGACGCTCGGCCAATTGAGCGCCGCCCCCTGGGAGCTCCCGTCCACGGTCGGCTGTGGAATAGCCTTGACTCGAACTCGCGACGTCCAGGCTATAGAGCGCATCCTGCACTAGTGAGTGCTTTTACTGGATGCGCCACTCGGGAGCCCAACCTAGCCTTTATAAAACCAAACCAAATGTACGTATCTTTCAAATGCAGATTTACAGGACTGTTAAAAATGCTTCTGAAAGATCATTCAGAGTTATTTGAGGTTAAGCTGTATAAATATGGAAGCCTCAGGCAAGGTTATATCTGCAGATGGAACCGGGGAAAGTCCGACATCTTCCTTCAAATGGCTTTGTGTCTATTTTTAGTAAATTGGTTCATTGTATAAGGCTTGAAATGCTGGACAGTAATAAATCACAGGAAGAAATGATAATGCCTTTAGTAACTTCCATGAATTTGTTTCAGGATTTACCAGAAGGCTAAAAAAATATATATATTTTTAGGGATCCAGTAGATCAGAAAGCAAGATATAGAAAGAAGTATATTTCAAATAAAAATTTTTTTTTTAAAAATGGAAGTTGTGCCCAGGCAAATAGAGGTTAAGAGCAAATGCAGTAATGATCCTGTGGGAACTGCGAACTGCAGGTCAGAGCTAGAAACCGCACTGATCTAACTGAAAATGAGAGAGTTTGCATAACAGAAGGCTTGACATGTTCCAAACGCCTCATCAAGTCATCAGTGTAGCGACCAGCGTGACTGCTGCGGAACAGGAAAGCGCTGTACTCTCTCAGATCAATACTCACCAGACATGGAGCTGTGCCACAAGAAACCAGGAGTTCAGTGTATCCGGCAGGGAGAACTCTGCAAACAGAACACTCCGCTTTAGAAACCACAGGCAATGAGAATACACTGCGACAGTTGTTTTGTTTGCTTATTTTGTTCTGGAATTGCATACTCATCAAACCACAAGGGCACAAAATGACAACGCAATTCATGTCCAGGTTATTTCATTCTTGAGAAACGATGAGGCTCATAGTCCTGCAGGAATAAGAACGACTGTGCACTGCCGAGTTACGCTGCCCACAAAACAGCTGTTGTGTCCGCTGTGCTCTAAACTGGCATTTAAAAACTAAAAAAAATTAGAGTCAGCCTCGGTTAACTCGACTGGTGGATAACTCGACACCTTCGCTTAATTCGACAGATTTTCTCCATATAAAAAAATACTTTTTAATTCGACACAAGGCTTTACTTGTAACTCGACACTTCTTTTCGGTACTGAAGGGATGAAAACTATTAAAAAGACTAGTGGATAACTCGACGCTGTCGTTTCACGTGACTGAACTCCACTTGACTCTCTTCTGACTGGAAACGGATCGTTCACTCACTCCAGTGCAGAGGGTTGCTGTATCAGTACATAATGACTGAGAAGTTCTCTTTCAATTGGTTTGAAAGCTCAGGTTATTCGGGATAACAAGCTTGCCAGCAGAACTTTCGAAGCGCGTGTTTCTGCATGCGAAAGAATCGACAATTGCTTGATTTCTGTGTACTATCCGAAGCTGAAGCAAACGTGCACTTACTTTCAAAGAAATCATCGTAGTTAATCCTCTCCACACAGCAGGTATACATGCGCAAAGCAGCAATCTTAATTTTCTGCAGGAAAAAAAAACACTGTATTCATCATAATAATAATAATAATAATAATAATAATAATAATAATAATAATAATACTACTAATGTACGTCCCCCCAGTGTTTCTCGTCTGAAGCAACACACACACATATATATATATATATATATTTTTTTTTACTGCCCTCATTATAATAAGCAATGCAATCGTAACTTAAGATAAATACCAAAGCAAAGCCGAGTCTCTCGCTTTCATTGGCTTTATAGATTTATTTTATGTTTGTGTCACCTTTGTTACACTGCAGACTTTTCAAATACATCATTCAAATTCACACATTATAAAAAGCTAGGATTCTGGCTGGCTCACACAATGCTATAATAAGGGTGGAATGTGCATCATGAATAAATGACTCTCAAGGCCAGTGGGCAAATAAAGCACTTGGCTGTGCTTCTCTTGGCCCAGCCACAGCTGCTTTGCGTGGTGTTATTTCAGGAACTCAGAAACTGTAGCCCACTGCTACCATCTCGCTTTGTAAACACAGATGTGCGTTTTATCATGTATCTGGAAGAAGGGAAAACACAACCCTGGCGAACTGCCTGAGTCACGGAAAAACAGGCGATCCTGTACACGCTGTCTCAGTTACAAAAACACAGCACAGTACAGGAGACTCTCACAGCATAGCGGACTGAGCCATTCCAGGTTTTACTGTGTGCTGAATCGCCACCAGCTCAGGTGTGTCTGAATTAACACTGAAAACCGAAGAAATCAAACAAAAACACGAAGGATCGCAAACATCACAAGTACCAAAGCCAGCCACAGTACAGGAGAGAGACCAGCTCACCCATTTGTTGTATTTCAGCGGTCCTGTGAAGCCCATTGCTTCTATTAGCTTGGTGAAGGCCCCCACTTCTTCTTCTGCTGTTTGCAGAGTTTCTTTTGCTGTGGAAAGCTGTAGGGAGCAAGAACGGTTTTAATAAACCATGATATATAAATATACACATTTACATACATAAGCAGTCAATAACTGCAATATGCAAGAATGGAAACTGTTTTGTGACCCGGAGAAAAATGCTGCTTTGACCTAAATAAAGACTGCATCCTGATTGGCTGAGGCAGTGCTCAACATTCCATCAGACTTTAAAAGCATTGGTTCTAAGGTCTTGGATGCTCAGGAGCGATAGAGTGCTGCACTCAAAGAATCACGGAGTAAAAGAGTAATGATCACAAGAAGAAAACGGGTCTCTCACAATGACTTGATCACAGGTTTACCTGTAACGGCAGAGCACCCCACCACACTGCCCATCACATGACTTACCTGGTTAGTGCTATGTAGTGCCCTGCACTGATGAGGCAGCGAATGGAAAGGCAATTCTGTCCTCGTGCAAACCGAAAGGAGCCTGGAAACACCTGGCAGACGAGCCTGAAACAACAAAGCAGCTTATCAAACAAAGAGCAACGTTTCCATTCTGCAGGCCGGCCTGAACGCAGGTTTTACTTGGAGCTAGCCACAGTGCACAGGTAACAAGCTCAGGTGTGTCTCCTTAAACTGACAGCTCACACTGCGATGGAATGGGAGTCTTATTTCCAGCACTGTTGTCTAAAAAGTATAAAAATAACTAATGTTTTATTGAAGGTTGATGAAGATCTGTTGGATAATTACATCTGTCAATTCAAAACCACTCCCAATGACCGCGAGTGAATCAGGGGACACAAGGAAACCCAGCGCCAATCCTAACCCTAGCCAGGCGCAACACTAACTCTAACCCTTACCATAACTCTAACTTAACCTCAGCCCCAACCCTTACCATAAATAACTCTACTTCCAACACTAACAGTGCAGTCAGGAGATACACGGTGTAACTGCTTCCCTTTACACAGCAGGCACGCACCCTTCTTTCTTTCAATATATAAAGATTATATTTGCGCGGAGAGACTAGAACCAGCAGACCATTCCCAGTACAAATATCTTCGATTGTGCCTGTGCGTATATTATTTCTCAAAGCTTCGTATTCGAAGTCTGTTTTTAGTTTGACTGTAAAACATATAACTGTAAACACAGTCATGTTTTGCTAGGGGATTTTTTCTCTCAAGCTAGTACAACTTATGAACACTGACAAGACCGCGAGCGTGTCCATTTGAAACATATTTTATAAGCATGCTGAAAACAACAAGACACGCGTGGCTGGTGCAGACAGACCTGCATATCCACACAGACACTCCCACAGACACGCACACAGACACGCAGACACACACACACACACACACAGACACGCACACAGACACGCAGACACACACACACACACACACACACACACACAGACACACACACACACACACACACACAGACACACACAGACAGACACACACACACACACACACACAGACAGACACACAGACACAGACACGCAGACACACACACACACACACACAGACACGCACACAGACACGCAGACACACACACACACACACACAGACACGCACACAGACACGCAGACACACACACACACACACACACACACACACAGACACACACACACAGACACACACACACACACACACACAGACAGACACACACACACACACACACACACAGACAGACACACAGACACAGACACGCAGACACACACACACACACACACAGACACGCACACAGACACGCAGACACACACACACACACACAGACAGACACACAGACACAGACACACAGACACAGACACGCACACATTACCTTCTGTAACCATCGGTTTGACGAAGCTGCCAGACTGGCAGCGCTCCTAAGAGCACAATGCACAGCTCGCCGATACATTGCCGTCCGCAAGACTTTATGTCATTTACAGGGGAACACGGTCAGAGGGGGGAAAAATATATATTTGAATCACAATTATGCAAGCGTTGTATAACACATTCCTGCTCCTGCCCCTCCTCCTAGCAATGTCACAGGAATCCGTCCTACGTTAATAACGGCACTGACTGCGCACGGAACCGCGGAGTAACGAGTCCGGCTGCAACACAGGCACACAGACACAGTACCGGTACATGCACACAACAGCGCTCACACGGCTAGCACGGTACCGTTTCGGGTGGAAAGGCTAGTTCCGTGTCAGGCTTTAGTTCAAAGTAAGTGGTTTAAAGTAGAGTGTGCTGTTTACGTTTAAGTCCAAGAAATCTATGATCACCCCTTTACATACAACGTGTTTACTAGGGTGCAGTACCATTGAAAAAACCAAACAGACTCAACCGACGGATCTCTCCGTTTGTTTAGGTAGTACTGGTGGAATATCAGACATAATAATTAAGTGAATAATGATGATATATAAAGTCATCGTCGTATGTTGTATTTAGGTATCTACGTTCCAATGCAATTCGCTTCATTTTGTATCCTCTTTTTCAAAATGAAACACAGACCGGTAATGTTACTAAATGGGCAGGGTTAACAAACAAGCCAGGCAGGGGTTCAGCCTCAGGGTTCAATATGATTCCCCGCGAGCTGTGTGTGGCAGTGGTAAATCCAGGCTAATGGTGGTCCTGACAGTTGCATGGTAATGCACACCGCGGAAGGTCAAGGTAATCAGGTGTGTTTTGGTCTTTTCACAGGCCCGGGACGCAAGTGGTTTTAGGGTCACGCTCTGCTTTGCACATTTTTATTGCCGGAGTCAAAATCAAAAACATATTTTGATCTACAACAGAAAAGCAAACAAAAACGTCTTTCTCTGACCTAAGTCTAATATCCAGCTGAGGCTTTGTCAAACACATCCACAAAGCCTTTCCAGCTGTTTTCTATATATACGCTTTTCAATACTTTGCCATAGTTCTCTGTGATTCTCTGTGCTGGCCTGTGCTTGTCCAGGCACTCTCTGTGCTACTGCTCGTTGCTTTCTAAAGGGTAGAGGAACCCTGCCTGCCACTGCATTGATTACACTCTGTGTTCTGGCTAGTCCTACCTCTATAAGGGAAAATGTCTGTGATCCCACGGCCAAGCCACTTTCCTCTTCTACACCCAGGAACCTGAGAGCGGATGTCAGCGAGCTACCGGCCTCTGGAGGACACAGGTCAGCCCTGCAGGTGTCCGCCTGAGCTCACTAGCCACGTGGCTGGCAGGGTCTGCTGTAGCGAGATGAGGAGAAGCAGTCCCTGCTGGTTTTGACTCCCTAACCCGCGGGAGTGCCAGGTAAGGTAGTGGAAAAAACACAAACCTGAGACTTAAACAGAACTCCCCCGCGGCACCGCATTGACTGATTGACGGCCCAGCCTTGTGTTGGTAGTAAGGAGAGATGCAGTTGATTGTTTACAGATGGTGATTGATGTGGAGTTGCAGACAGGGTAGCAGAGCCCCATGCTGATGAAACGATTACGCAACTTCAGGAACCCCCCCCCCAACCCCTCCCAATAGCCTTCATTAAATATCGGCGTATGGAAAATACAAAGGAAATAACAGCGGGGTACGGCCTCGTTCACACACAGTGTACTATGTGTGGATAAATCACTGCACCCCCCGATCCACTAGAAGAAATACGTCTCAGAGACTCTTAATGTTCCAGCCCTCGTTACAGTTCACTAGGATTGTACCATGCATTTACCGTGGCGTACCACGGGTTACCAGGGAGAGTCTGTGCTCCCTGAACTGTCACCCCGTGTCACAGGTGCCCACGACAGACAGAGGAACTCCGGTCATTATTATAAACTGCCCTGCATGTGTTGATTTGTGGGGTAAGTTCGGCCTCCCTTGACAGATGTGAAGTGAAATCTCTTTTTAAAGGATTCCTAACATCCCTGTTGGGATTTTAGGACTTCACTTTTTTTTTAAAATTTTTTATCCCAGAGTGGTCCTGGAAACAGTTTCTGATGAATTGTCACTTGCATGAAATTAGGCACCTGAAAAAGCAAAGTGCTGGGAAGCAGACTTTCTCAGATAGGAGGGTGTTAGAAGCATGATGTCATGTTTCCACCCCCCCTGCTTCACTTTGATTGAACTCTGTTTATTTTTCTCTTTCTCTTAAACTCCTAAATCACCAGCCCCCCCCCCCCCCCCCCCGTCCACCCCCCTGAGATTCCCTGAATAATCATTATGTTTAGCTTTAAAGAAAAAAAAAATACAGCAGGCTTACTTCATTAGATCAAGTACTGCGATGGGTGTCTTCATGTTCGTAATGCTTTTTCAAATAAATACACTTTTAGAGACACATTCCATGTACCTTTTGCAGATTGTTTTATAAACAGCAGCTACAAGGCTTGCTTTACATGTAGAAGAGTGTATTGAAACAGTGTGGGGTTCGTATTTCTTTTGAAATTGTAAGTGTGTGTATGTTTGTGCCAGCCTTTAACCTGAGCCCCTTAATTGATTGCTCCCTTATCCGAACTTGGGAGTACTTGCTAACATTTTCCACTCGAGTTACATATATATATAAAGTACAATAATGTATGGCTCAGAATATGTTCTCTCACAATAATGTATGTCTCAAGTTGAGTTATTTCAGGTGCATTTTGTTTTCTATTTCTGCTTGCACCCAGAGTGAAAGGAAAGTCTGTCTGTTTATAATCCCCTTCAGTCGCTGTGTGTATAATTGTACCATGTTAAGTTTCCTATCTGTGTATCTATCTTATTGTTTTTTTTTTTCCAAGTTTTGGCAGGGCAGCTTCTCAGACTCACACAAACTGTTTAAAAATGTTTAAAAATGAAAATAAAGTGGTGTCCAAAAGGGAAATCCAGTAAATGATTGTGACGGACACGACAAGCAGCAGGATTGTTGAACCCGTGTCATCTGTATTCCAGAGCGTATTGTGAAAAGCACATTGTGAAAGTTGTTCCAGCGCCGTCTGGCTCGCCGCTGCACACCGCTCTATCGGACTGCACAGAGAGGGCCTTTGCCGCTTGGATTGTTAAACAAACGGGTTGCAACTGTAACAGAGTCCAGACTGCGCTTCCCAGCGGGGGCTGGCCTCTGTCATCACGGCTTCAGTCTGTTACGCTTGCAAAATGTGGAAAAAGACTTTGTATGCAAACATGTGCCTGGATGGGACCGTTTCAGTTTCTTTACAGTTCCTGGAGAATCGTAGCAGGAATGCTCCTTTCAGTAATGGTGTTCTTCTGCCTCCCCTTCTCAGAGTTGAAAAGCCTCGCCTCTCTACCACGCTGTTCGGAAGTCCTCCCTACTCGTCTCATTGAATGAGCTCTGTTTAGACACTAGTCCCTTTCCATTGAACTTTTCTAATTATTGCTTCAGCCATTCCAACAAAGCATGATATTTGCAACTCACAGACTGGAAGATATATTGGTTGATTGATTTTGTAGTTCAATCACAGACTGGAAGACATATTGATTGATTGATTTTGTAGTTCAATCACAGACTGGAAGATGTATTGGTTGATTGATTGATTGATTTTGTAGTTCAATCACAGACTGGAAGATGTATTGATTGATTGATTTTGTAGTTCAATCACAGACTGGAAGATGTATTGATTGATTGATTTTGTAGTTCAATCACAGACTGGAAGATGTATTGATTGATTGATTTTGTAGTTCAATCACAGACTGGAAGGTGTTTTGGTTGATTGATTGATTGATTTTGTAGTTCAATCACAGACTGGAAGATGTATTGATTGATTGATTTTGTAGTTCAATCACAGACTGGAAGATGTATTGATTGATTGATTTTGTAGTTCAATCACAGACTGGAAGATGTATTGGTTGATTGATTGATTGATTTTGTAGTTCAATCACAGACTGGAAGATGTATTGATTGATTGATTTTGTAGTTCAATCACAGACTGGAAGATGTATTGATTGATTGATTTTGTAGTTCAATCACAGACTGGAAGATGTATTGATTGATTGATTTTGTAGTTCAATCACAGACTGGAAGGTGTTTTGGTTGATTGATTGATTGATTTTGTAGTTCAATCACAGACTGGAAGATGTATTGATTGATTGATTTTGTAGTTCAATCACAGACTGGAAGATGTATTGATTGATTGATTTTGTAGTTCAATCACAGACTGGAAGATGTATTGATTGATTGATTTTGTAGTTCAATCACAGACTGGAAGGTGTTTTGGTTGATTGATTGATTGATTTTGTAGTTCAATCACAGACTGGAAGATGTATTGGTTGATTGATTTTGTAGTTCAATCACAGACTGGAAGATGTATTGATTGATTGATTTTGTAGTTCAATCACAGACTGGAAGATGTATTGATTGATTGATTTTGTAGTTCAATCACAGACTGGAAGGTGTATTGATTGATTGATTTTGTAGTTCAATCACAGACTGGAAGGTGTTTTGGTTGATTGATTGATTGATTTTGTAGTTCAATCACAGACTGGAAGATGTATTGGTTGATTGATTTTGTAGTTCAATCACAGACTGGAAGATGTATTGGTTGATTGATTTTGTAGTTCAATCACAGACTGGAAGATGTATTGATTGTTTGATTTTGTAGTTCAATCACATTATTTCATTCTTCCTTTCTTCCTTTATTTCTTTCATGCTTCACACTGATCTCTAAGTTGAAGTGGTGTTTAGGATTTCATAGGATTCCAGTGGACAGTGTTGGAACGGGAATTCACAGAGATGAGCAAAGGCCTTCCATTCACATAGGCAGATAGGCACGTTCTGTATTCAGAAAGCATTACTCGGGTGTTAATTAAGTGTGACTGCATTGCATTTACTGGCATGTTAATGCTTTGTGAATACCCCCCGACCTCCCAGTTCATTCTTAATATCGTGAATAGTAAAAGCAAATTAATCTGGAAAGAATTATAAAAGCATACATGAAAGAAACACCTGCATTTTTAAATGTTCCGCTTCAGCGTGCAAACCCCCCCCCCCCCCATATGAATTTTTGGATTTTCATACACCGTAACAATGCAATCAGTCAAACTATCAATGGAATAAGTGGAACAATTTCTCATTCGCTCCTTAATTTGGACCACCAGCTGCAAAGCAGAACAGTGAAAGACAAGTGTTCCAAAAGTGATGCTAATATCAATGCAGATTAAAAAAGAAACCCTGGAACTGACAGCTAACTGGCAGGAGCCCCGCGTGAGATGAATGCTGGATAAGTACCTCATTTCACAGCTCCCACGCTGTAAAATAAGCAAAGCTGTGCATCGCTGCCTCTACAAATTGTTCAAAGGTATCCAAGCATGGGGTGCTTTCCTGACCTAGCCCTGTCCAAAAATCACAAAATATGTAATGCACTTCTGCATGAAAGATTGAGAAAAATAACACATGTACCACACAGCATGCACACGTAAAAGCACTGAAAACACTTGGGGCTTTGAAGCGGGGATGTTTTCACAGAGGGGGACAGGGGAAGGTAATGTTTGAGTTGTCTGTGCGAGCTGATCTTAAAAGGCTGTTTATGGTAGGTGAGAAACTTCCTCCATGTTGTTGATTTTCTTTTGAAAATTGCTGTTTGTTCAGAGCTTAAAGAGAGGGGGAGAGGGGGAGAGGAGACATGAGAGGGGAGAGGGGAGAGGAGACAGGAGAGCCAAGAGAGGAGAGAGGAGTGCAGAGAGAGGGGAGAGGGGAGAGGGGAGCGGGTAGAGGAGAGATGAGAGTGGAGAGAAAGAGGAGAGTAGAGTGGGGAGAGGGGAGAAGAGAGCGAGGAGAGCTGGGAGATGGGAGAGGGGAGAGGGGAGAGTCTTAAGATTTTGCAGCAGTTCCATTTTTAAGAGACTGAGCTGCATTGAATAACTACAGGATCCAGATTCAGGTTATACCAAAGGCTCAGGTAACAGTGTGCTAGAAGATCTCTTTTGGTACAGATTCTGACGGGTTAGAAGCTCGGACCAGCCCTGCTGCACCCAGCCCTGGTTTTTCAGAACTTCCCTTGCTCAGTTATATTATTGAAGTGACCGTGCAGGTGCCAGGAGTCACACCTGAGTCTGTAGGTTTACTAACAGTAGTTGTTCATGCAGCTAAAAAGGAGGAACAATATATTCAGCTTCAGACTCCTGATCATTTCAAAACTATGCTAATGGTCGTCACAATGATGATATGCGTTGCGCAGGTTCATCCCAAAGTTAGTGAATGTGATCGGGATCCGAGGATTGAGCTGGCCGTGGCACACGCCTCAAGTGTCTTTTTGGGAGAGATTTTCTTTCCCTTCTGTACAGCAGCTTTCCGTTTTCATCCTGAAACCATGAACGTGTGGTGGAATATGAAGTCAGCTTGAAAGAGATTTAAGAACAGCTCAATTACAAGACAGGGGCTGGGGGTGATGATGAATATCATACAGGTGCGGGTCTCCACACAGCCACGTTTCAAGGCCAAGGGCGAAACAGCCCTCGTCAAAAGCACCCCAGCCCTGCTTCTCGAAGAAAAGCCAATTTGACGGTAATATACAGCATTGTGCCTCCGCCAGACAACAGCTGTGAGCACTGGGCATCCTGCAGATCCTTCTGTTTGTCATGGCTGTCGTCAAGAAAAAGAGAAGTTTCAAATTGTGTTCAGAAAAGGGTGAAGAAAGCTTCTGATGGGAGAACTTAGGAAATAAAAACAAATGAAAGGGAAATTCTCCAGGGGCACAGGATTTGAGCTCAGCACGCCTCTGTTATATTTCAGCAGTCTGGAACCAATAAATATTTAAAATTCCAATCACGCTGCCATTAATCATATGGATTCTGCAAGCCGCACAGGTGTGGCAGGGTTCATCTCCTGTATCCAGCAGGACCTGCGTTGAATTATGGAAGAAACACATCATTCTGTCCGTGTGCTCTAGAGTAACCTGTGGCTGCTACTTTTTAACAACTTTGCTGAGATGAGACCTTCCAGTTAGATCAGACTACGTTTCATTTTACCCACAGTGCTGTTTCTCTGTCCCGACTGATGTGGAGAAGACCTCCTTGCTATGAGCCTGCCCCAGCTGTGAAGGACTGTGTGCAGCACACTCACACACGCTGCAGCCTGGTACTTCCTTGACGAGTGTGAAATCACTACAGTGAAGCTGAGGTAAACAATCATAAGGGTTTCAGCAAATAACCGATACAGAAGGATCTTTATGAAAGACGAATGGGAATTTTAAAGCAATAGTTACTGCATAAACACAAACTGTTACGAGGGAAAACAACCCGAATGGAATTAATCAAAGATCTGGCAGTGGCTTCATAACTTAGTGAGTCCAGTTGTACCAAGATGAAGTGCATTGTTCTGCACCTCCCAGCCTCTTTCCCTGTGCGAACCCCGCTATCACTTACACGACTGTGTTTGATTAATAAACAGTGATTGATGAAGACCGGAGAGCAAACACAAAGCTTCCCTAGATCCACTCCTGTTTCTGTGAGAAAGCCTGAGTAAGAAAGCAGTCATAAATTACACAGCTCCGTTTAGTCTGGGGAACGCTCCCATTAAAGCCTCGGTTTGTTGTTGTTGAGTTCCTTGAGGTAGCACACAAATGTGTCACTGTAGAAAAAACTGCAATAATCTCAGAGGAGACTGACCCGGAAAACACCTTTAAACAGCCTGTGTGCCATCTCTGCATATTTCTGTGTCGGCCGAGACAAACACAGCCAAGCTAAAGAGTCACATAATATACGGGATGTGGTTTTACCAAACTTGAGCACTTTGTAAACTTTAAATTCAACATGCATCAAAGTCAAGAATACACCAAAACAGTGAATTGACTGCATAGCTGTACTTGCTGATGCCTACCTTAATTGAAGTGTATGGGGAAATAAATGAATAAATGAATAAAGAGATGCCACTGCTTTCCGAACTTCCTCCGATTAGCAGATGCAGCTGTTTACTGTAACTGTTGACAAGCTTTTACGCAGAGGAAAGAAACAAAGCCATGAAATAAAGTTTCTGTATTATTTATATTGAAATAAAAACGTTTTAATAGCAGAGCATTAAATGGAGCCCAAAAATATATACCCAGATTAACATCACCAGAAATCCATGATTGTTTTAAAGTGGTAGATTTTGCCAGGGACGGCTCAAAGTTTAAACGATTCAAAAAATGCGTGACGACATTTAAATATGAACTGTTTCCAACATGCGGAACAAAACATTTCAACTGAAAACACATGGAAATGACAATTGTCTGTAGAAGCAACAGCATTTCATTCTTTATTTGAAATATGCTTCCAGTCGTCTGAAACTTGGCAGGGCTGGACTATCTAGATATGGCTTCCAGAGACGTGTGTTTTAGAGCTCGGGGCTAGAGCATTTCTTCCAGCTGACACACCGGACAACAAGACAGTAAATGGGCTCTGTGTGATCTGATTCTCATTAGTGAGAATGTCTGCGTTCCTTCCGTTCATTTCAATGTGGTAACAGAGAAGGGGAAGACACATAGTTCTCAATCCTGGTTCCCAAGATCTAAATTCAAACAGTTTAGCTAAGGTATTGTAGTCCAGCGTAAACAGAGAGATCGGCCACCGAACTATTCAAGTCACAGCTGCTGCCTGCAAGTTCTCTTCTAAGTCCACGTTGGTTATTAACTGAGGATGGCGTGGTAATCATTCAAGAATGGTCAGAACAACCCTTCAGTTGGACTTTCTGGCAGACTCACCGGGTCACATCAGTGCCACCTGGCTGCCCATGGAGGGGCGTTTCTGTTTTGCTGTCGGAAGTTCAGCCAACCATCACTTTCTTTCTAGGTTTTCAACGAGCGCAGTCTGAGGCTGCAGGAACATCTGGATGCTCCTCATTTCCAGAGCCTTCTGCCAATATGTGTTCCTGTCAACCTGCGCTGTTGCTACAGTTTCAGTGACTCGAAGTGAGATGACTTGGCATATCTTTTTTTTCTTTCTGGCTGGCCAACTTTGTCGTATTCAGAACTCCACCACATTTGAACCAGAGCCTACAGCTAGACCTGGCTTTCACCACCGATAACGGGCAAAGGAAAAAAAAATGGTTTCACATTAGTCAGTCGGGCTATCGAATCTAAATTTGGCATGGCCTGTTCGAGAAGGCTGTTTCACCAAATAAAAAATGCATCAATCAGAATTAAACGTGGAAGCTAAAATGACCTAAACTCAATGCAAAGGCTATCATCGCCAGTGAATCAAATTAGGGTTTCTTCTTCATCATTTACAACACCGCTAAATAACAGTTATATGTGTCTGTTTTGTGTGAACTGAATTCCAAACAGTGACGAGACTAGACAACGGAAAGAGACACCACCACAGCTCCATAGCTAGACGCTACAATAGAAAGACTGTAGTTACACTGTCCTGGAATAGTGTGCTGATGCATTGCCAGCGTGCAATAGTTCATGTATCAATATTTGAAGTGAAAAAGAAATGGGTTGACCAAAAAGAAACCTTTTATTTATTTCTCTATTTATTTTGCATGTTCCATAACCCCTAATAATGAAAACAAAAAAAAGATATTATTTATTCAATTTAACAAATATTTGATAGCAGAGGAGTCTGCCCTCTTAATGCAGCTGTTTGATTGGCACACAGCTCAGTCTGGGCAGATTTGGATCAAAGTTAAATCTGATCATTCCAAGAGCTATGCCGGCTGTTTCTAAACACAACTTGAAAAATAAACTGTTTAAGTGCTTACTTTGTTTCGCAAGTTGAAAATCGGATCACTGAAACAATGCCCCCATTTCACTGAAGTCACTTCGTTATTGTGAACGTTAGTGTCACAGGGTATTCATTAATTCTGCATTAATAATAATAATAATAATAATAATAATAATAATAATAATAATAATAATAATAATAATAATAATAATAATAATAGTAAGCAGTCGTAGTTGTTACTGAAACATAAGGAGCCCAGTACTAAAGCGGTGTTTGGGAATATGAACTCTGTTAACTTGAGTAATTACTGAATAAATAATGAGTAATTAACGACTACACACACTATGTATTTCTCAAAAGCTCAGAGGGAATGATTCATTTGCCCTCTGGACATTAAACTAACTGCTTTGATTTAAAAAAACAAAACCCCCACACAGTAAAACTGCAGTGCGGATTTGTGAAACTGCACAGAGTGAGAGCACAGAGAGGAAGATTACAGAGTTGAGTTCCCCTGCTTCTGAATCACTATTACAGACTGGTTGAGACTGGGACAATACTCTGCTGTGTAGGCACAGTTCTGAGGCTCGTTGTACCAGCACAAGAGCACTTCCATGCTCTGGCACTTGCTAGCTTTGTGGTGCTCTGTGTGTTATTACTACAGACCTCATCATTTCCAACGCTTTCCTTTATTGTTTGATCGCTCTCAGTGTACTGGTGTGCAGCACCTGCCAAGAGCAACCTCAGATGCTGCACCACAGCCTTTTACGCTGAAAAAGAAGTTCAGTGTCTCCGTTTGAAATATGTCAGGGTCTCGCAGAAATGCTGACTCTAATTGGCCTTGAACGAGCTCCTAACTGCAACAGGCTGCTGATAAAAGCAGAGGTTTCCTGACATGTTTTCTTTTCTTCCACCAGTGGAAGGATTATGGAAGATGGATGGATTTTAGAGGAGCCAGAATTTGGAAGACACATAATAGATTTCCTTTGAATTGCTGCTGTGACTCTGTAATAGACGGATACCTGATCTTATGTGAACATTTACTTTAAGTGCTCGTGAAGAAGGCTGAGAGGAGCCTGTGATCAGCGGAACAGTGCATTGAATACGCCCCAGAGCTCCACTAAAAGCTAAAGAAACGAAGTGCCATGAAACAAACCCACTAACGAGGCTGTCATTCCTTAGGTGGTCAAACTAGAGCCGAGAGCTGAAGACTAAATGGAAGAACTCCTGCTGCTGCTGCTGCTGTCTTCAGTTACTATCCCAGGCAAACGCTGGCCTGCTAATGCAATCAGAAAGCTATTTTTTCGACAGCACGTTCTTTGATTTCCTCGTTCCTGACTCTAGACCAGAGTATGCATTTGCTTGATGCTGCAATCTATTTCGTGCATGTAAAGAAACACACTTTTTCTGCACACATAAATGGCTGATACAGTGTTGCTAAAACTCTATGGGTTCTAGTGGTATAAAACTGCTTTGAAATTCCCATAGACCCCAGTCTGAAATAGCTTCAGTCACTTTGAACACAAAGGTGTCCAGAACCACAGAGTTGAAAATAAACAGTATCATTGTCTTCAGTGCCAATGGGAAATGCCTGCTTTCCTCCTTTGCTTAAGAGCAGAGTCGTTAAGCGTGACGAATGACGGATTCCTTCCCGTAGTAGAAAGGTACTTTGTTTTTGTTTTTGCATGCACACGTTACTCCTCGTTAGGATCGTTAAGGATTGTATGAACAATCCCATCACACCTTCCATGATTTAATGCTCTGAGAAGTTTCTGCAGCGCTCTGGCATGATAGCCGCTCTCCAGAGGTTAGAGAGAGCTTGCTGCGTGGAGCACAGATTTATTTTATTTAATGGAAATCCGCGTAACCACCTAAGAGATGGCTAAGCTGGTAAACCTGAAGATTTCAAAAGTGGAATGTCCTCGGCTTAAAACGATGTTTGGGAAGGAAAACCACAAATACGTCTCTGTTCTCTGTTAAGTTTTACGTGAAGTGTAACATGTGAAAAGGGTTCTGGAGGACTAATAAGCAGCTTATACCTTAAGTACAGCAGACCGATTATAATAATACTGCCTCAGCCAATTAGGTTGCAGTATTTGAGATCATTGTGTGTCAGTAAGTGGCACTCTTGTCAGTATCTTCGCTTTGATTGAATTGAATGCATTAGTCAAGCACAACTGAATTTGAAGGCTGTTGGGTAACTAGATTAGATGAGACCAGTAACCAAAGTAGATTTTATTCAACAGAATTGCTTTAAAGCCTTTTTCTAATGCTTTAGCTCTGTTCCAGTCAGTTATTCTTAAGAAACAGGAGATATAGTCTAGTATGGGATAAGAAAAGTCCTCTCTTAGCACAGTGCTGTCTGATTGAAAACGCAACACAGTTTGGGGGGTTTGCTATTCGCTGTTCAGTAAAGAAATGTGCTATGTAAAATCACTGTGGGATTTAGATTAGAATGTATCTGACACAGTACTGGGGTGGATAAGATGCTGAATAGTCACACCTGTGCTTTCTGACACCTGCTTGAGCTTTTCACTCAGTGGAAGCTGAGTGCATTCTGATCACATCAGAAATGACATGCCTAAATTAAACAGGCATTAAACCCTAAAGGAAGACCTGCTTCTCTGTAGCTGCTTTGAATAGCAGATTCTAAAACATGGACAAAACGCATGGGCTTATGCTGTCCATGTGTTGAAGAGAGGCCGGTGCACGGTGCATGGCAGGGCCACTCTGTATGTGTTGCTAGCGTGTTAAATCGAGCTCTGCGGGGTTTCTGCAGGGTTGTGTTGAAGCATGTCTCCATCAGGAGGTTCAGTACAGATCGTATTGCATGCTCGGTGAGAAACGAGAAAGAGAGACAGCACGGATACATTGCATTCTGTCCTGGAACAAACAGCTTGTGTGTCCTACAGTACATACAGACCTGCATGCTGTAGGAGCTTTTTTTAACAGAACAAAAGCCCCGCTTGTTTGCACACGGCGTTTGAATGCTCCTGTTTTGCCCCTGTGACTGCTTTCCTCCCTGCAAGGAGTCCAGGCGAACAGGCCTTGAAAGAGAGCTCTTGTCTGGCTCATTATAAGGTTGATAGATTGTTGTGTGGTTAGGTAAGCGGACAGGAGCTGCGGTAATTACTTGGAGAAAATATGAGTCATTGGTTAACTCCACGCCGCCTGGCTCCCTGACTGGCTGGCATTGCCATCGGACTTCAGCTTGATGGATTCGTTTGAGCCTGTCTTCATTTGTTCAGCGTTTCCTTGCCTGGGGTGGGTCACTGCAGAGGGGAAATTGTGACTTATCTCAAGTCCTAAATAATGGGGAGTAGAAACAGGACGGACAGCCGTGGATAGCCGCAGCGGCACGCCTGGACAGTTCCTCTGGCCCCTTAGTTGCAGCTGCTTGCCAAGAAAAAAAACAGGTAAAACTGATGACGTATATCCAAGCAGGTTATACATGCGATTGAAGCTCGGACTCTTGGTACTTTTATCAGCTTTCCTCATCATGCTGCAATAAATCAAGTAAATAAATCAGATCAACCCAGACGCCTTCAGAGCTGCTCACAGCTAGAGCTCTTTGTTTTCTGTTCTGTGTTGGTTTTGTGTTTTTTTTCTGACTTTGATTTAGATCTCTTCTAGGGTGTCTGTGATGTGTCTCAGCGCTGATACAGGGGGGTGAAGAGGAGGGTACTCAAACCGGACAGGCTAGGATTGGGCTGGCCGTTCCAGCCTGTTCAGATAAGATTCTGACTGGGTCAAACTGAGCTTAATCAGAGAGCTTAGTTCCACAGCCAGTTAACACCGCAGCTTTCCACCTGAGTTTGAGCCTGGCTGGGGTCAGAACTGCGCTCGTCCTGCGATAGCGGTTTAAATAAGCACGTCACAAAGGCTCCCATTCACAGCACGTCGCTGAATAACTGATTTCGCTGAAGTCCAAAAGCAACATAATAACTGACTTTTTATTAAAATCCAGGACTGCAAAAAAAAAAAAAAAAGAAAGTCTGAAATCACCGGTGACATAATAGTTATAACTAATTGAGATTACATGAGATGCTCTGGTTAGTATAAAACCCTTGACTGACAGATTGTGTCCCGTCTCAGACTACGATCTCCTCGTCCTCTCCATGCCACGCTTAAGCAACTAGTAAAGAAAAAACATGTAGTGCAATGTTGGAGTAGATTAGTGTAGTACACTGTGTGTGTGCGTGTGTGTGTGTGTGCGTGTGTGTGATTAGTGTAGTACACTGTGTGTGTGTGTGTGTGTGCGTACGTGTGTGTGATTAGTGTAGTACACTGTGTGTGTGCGTGTGTGTGTGTGCGTGTGTGTGTGTGTGCGTGTGTGTGATTAGTGTAGTACACTGTGTGTGTGTGTGTGTATGTGCGTACGTGTGTGTGATTAGTGTAGTACACTGTGTGTGTGTGTGTATGTGCGTACGTGTGTGTGATTAGTGTAGTACACTGTGTGTGTGTGTGTGTGTGTATGTGCGTACGTGTGTGTGATTAGTGTAGTACAGTGTGTGTGTGTGTGTGTGCGTACGTGTGTGTGATTAGTGTAGTACACTGTGTGTGTGCATGTGTGTGTGTGTGTGTACGTGTGTGTGATTAGTGTAGTACAGTGTGTGTGTGTGTGTGTGCGTACGTGTGTGTGATTAGTGTAGTACACTGTGTGTGTGCTTGTGTGTGCGTGTGTGTGATTAGTGTAGTTCAGTGTGTGTGTGTTTCGGTGCTGAGGGTGAGCATGAGGTATTGCTTGTGTTGGCAGTGGGTGCTGGACCATCACACACGATGCAAAACTGACATCAGATCTTTAACGTTTCTGAAGCTGTAATCACTCCCCAGAGATTTGAACCCACCAAACACCCGGGCGATCGCCGAGCTACGGGAGACCTGCTGTATGGATTTCCTGCCCAGTAGAATGAGGCTGTCCAGGTAATTAGAAATATTCCATTTGAAGGTGAGTATCCTCACTTCCCTGACGAGGAAGGTACCCTACGTTTGCCCAGTCTGGCACTTTGCTGTTTGGGGACGTTTAAATCCATCAGGGTATTTGTTTAGATAATGAAACTTTTTTTAAAAATTTTTTTTATTTACCCAGATAGGACACTGCGCCTTTTTTTAGTCTTCAAACTTGTATTCAATTGAAAAGCAGTTTTTTCATTTCCTTGTAGTGTTCCGTACATCCACTAGGGGGTGTAGTTGTGATTAGTTCTTCCACCAGAGTTTCAGTGCAGCAGTGATACGTATGTAGTGTCCCAAGCAGGGCAGGATTGATAAGAATGTGCTGGCACCACAAGTATACCCTGCGCCCCCGTGCGCCTCGCTGTCTGGAATGCTTACACTTACTCTATTTATATTGATTTCAACAGCTGGATATTTCAATGAAAGGATCAGATATGTTGTTCTAATCCCAACGTGAGTGAAAATTCATGAGGACATGACTTGACATCAAATTATTTATTTACAGTGTTACACAGGGGGGCTGGTCCTGGGAGCAGGACTGCATGTTTATTTACAGTGTTACACAGGGGGGCTGGTCCTGGGAGCAGGACTGCATGTTTATTTACAGTGTTACACAGGCGGGCTGGCCCTGGGAGCAGGACTGCATGTTTATTTACAGTGTTACACAGGGGGGCTGGTCCTGGGAGCAGGACTGCATGTTTATTTACAGTGTTACACAGGCGGGCTGGCCCTGGGAGCAGGACTGCATGTTTATTTACAGTGTTACACAGGGGGGCTGGTCCTGGGAGCAGGACTGCATGTTTATTTACAGTGTTACACAGGGGGGCTGGTCCTGGGAGCAGGACTGCATGTTTATTTACAGTGTTACACAGGGGGGCTGGTCCTGGGAGCAGGACTGCATGTTTATTTACAGTGTTACACAGGGGGGCTGGTCCTGGGAGCAGGACTGCATGTTTATTTACAGTGTTACACAGGGGGGCTGGTCCTGGGAGCAGGACTGCATGTTTATTTACAGTGTTACACAGGCGGGCTGGCCCTGGGAGCAGGACTGCATGTTTATTTACAGTGTTACACAGGCGGGCTGGTCCTGGGAGCAGGACTGCATGTTTATTTACAGTGTTACACAGGCGGGCTGGTCCTGGGAGCAGGACTGCATGTTTATTTACAGTGTTACACAGGGGGGGCTGGTCCTGGGAGCAGGACTGCATGTTTATTTACAGTGTTACACAGGGGGGCTGGTCCTGGGAGCAGGACTGCATGTTTATTTACAGTGTTACACAGGGGGGCTGGTCCTGGGAGCAGGACTGCATGTTTATTTACAGTGTTACACAGGGGGGCTGGTCCTGGGAGCAGGACTGCATGTTTATTTACAGTGTTACACAGGGGGGCTGGTCCTGGGAGCAGGACTGCATGTTTATTTACAGTGTTACACAGGGGGGCTGGTCCTGGGAGCAGGACTGCATGTTTATTTAAAACCTTGCAGGGGGCAGTGAATATTCCAGCCCCCTCTTTCAGTAAGTGTTACTGCACTCAGATTGGGCGGGACGTCCCATCTGCGCCTCAAACAAACTCCCCCATACTTATGGAAATGCCCGCTCATGGTGTTCCAGTGTCTGGGTCCTCTCTGCCTCTGCGCAGAACTTTCATCATTGAACTGAGCTGGTCCAGGATCCCAAACAGAGGTCTCTGTATCGTCCAACATTAGTGTCAATGATAAAATGTATACCCAGCCATGTAAACAAGTCCAAGGTGCAATAAAGTGTGCTAGATGAGTGATGTCAGCACAGACGGTTCAAGGGTCAAGCAGCTCATAAATTAAAAATTACAACAACATGTTCAAGGTATTACAGAATGGCAGAGTCAGTCCAGCTTCCTAGGGCCGTTTTACTGGGAGCAGTGGAATGCTGTGAGAAACAACGCGCAGCACCAAGTCTTATTGAGGAAGCAGTTTAATAGTTCTGGGAATAAATGTTTCACTTTGGTTTTGCACTAAGTACTGTGGTCGACCTGAAAAGAATCTGCAAAGCATTTCAGGAAACCTTAATGTCCTTCATGAAGTCAAACCATACCATGGTGTGTCCTTTTCCGATGTGGAGTAATGTCCTAATGGGAGCCATGTCTTGCAGGTCTCTCCATCTAGTATATATATGTGTGTGTGTGTGTGTGTGTGTGTGCGCTCAGGGTGTTTCTTTCCTGGAAAGCTATTTATATGAAATAAATACATAATTCAATGACATACCTGCATAATGAGCTCGCTCAAGAAGGCCTAACACTGAAGCCCCGGATCTCATGACTGTTTAGGCTAAATAAACCCAGTTGCCATTCGGCTGCTCTTTGGTTTTCTGCTCAGCTTGGCTTCTTCTTTGGTTGCAGCAGCAGCAGTTGCACACACAGGCATGTCTTGCTGGAGCGAGCATGCAGGGAGCAGTAAGGCAGAGCGGGGTTTGAAACCTTCTGGCATTGAATCGGCTCTCTCAGAGAAATGACCCCAGTGCTTGAAGCGTGAGTCAAGGCTACAGCATTCAGAACGTCTCCCGGGTGGGCACATCGTTTAAAAAGCCCCCACTTTCTAACCCTTTCACCTGACCTTTTGTAAATGATACGGGTTTTGTTAAACTCCGGGGAGTTTGAGGCAGTAGGTGGCAGAAAAATAGTTATAAAGTGAAAAAAAAAAAGTCTAATAAAAAATTATTATGCGTAGCTGGTCAAGATTTATTGGAGCAGGCTAAGCCTTCTTAGCCTCTATTGGGCAATAACAGCCGAGCCGATAGGTTAAAACAAGTAGAGGGACAATGACATCATTCGATGGCAAAGAAAATCTTTTCACTTAAAGGCACAGTGCGCCTTTTATGTGTGTTTGCACAGGCTCTGTTTGGGCAGCGAGGAAACAGCTCATTTATTAACCTGTTTAGTACTGCAGGAATTCGCTAATACAGGCATGTGTATAGAAATGATGTAAGAGCCCAAGGAAACAGGACTTCAAATGAGTTCTCGTTTACCTGGAGAGAAGAGCCCTCCGGGACTGAGTGTGAGGAGGAGTCCAAGCAGGCGCTTCGGATCACTCCCTAACAAGCCCCTCTGGCAACGCTTTCTATTGCATGGCATTTCATTGATATTCAATACCCATTATCAGAAGTTCAGTGAAGCTGAGGGAACACCAAGCCACTTTTTCAGGAACAGTGGCTTGAAACCTGGTTCCAGGAGACCGGGAGACCTAGTTTGAGACAACGTTGATGTATCAAACCCCAAGTCCCCCCTGGTGCGCCATGCACTGGCCTGAAACCTAGTCTCCTGAAACCAAGTTCAAGTCTCAAAGTGACTTCATGTTCCTCAGCTTTACATATTCTTAATCAGTCAATAGATATGAAATAGGGAAATGTTACTGTATAAAGAAATGATAAGATAGCAGTAGACTATTGTTTCAGAGCTTACTAACCAATATTTTAAATAGCTGTTTTTGATGTCCTAAATAATTGCTGGAGCTTGAAACACATTTACCCTACATGTGGACGACAGCTCCAGGATTGTGATGACAGTATTTGCATGGCTAATGATGGCTCATTAACATGTGCCTGACCTTCAGCGAATGGGTGATTGCATATCAATGAAATACTTATGCCATGCAAAATAAAATGGTAACACATTGTAGTTTTTCTCTGTTAAAGAGGCTCCTTTAATACAGAGTACTTAAACATGCTGTGGTGCGCCATGATAAAAAGCACAGCACAGTGTAGAGAAAGCATACAGAAAACATGGTACATTACAAACATGCATGGTCCATTCAGCTGTTGAGTTAGATCTGGTCGCTCAGGTTTAAATTTCCATTTGCAAATGATTTTTCAGCCTCTCTACCCTTATTTTAAATATGGCATATCAACAGTGAAAATGTCTGCTTATTTTCCGATTCCTCTCTCTTGTTTTGCAGATGCAAAGCCCTTCTTGAAATAATTAAAGGGACTCGCTGTTTTTTGATTCTTTATGTTTTCGCTGTCTTGTCACTGGATTCTTTTAGACAAAGGCAAAGACGGAGAAACCTTTCTGTGCTGTTTCCATCTGGATGATGGGCCTGCAGTAACCGCAGCTGACAGCGCATTTCAGCGGATACAGAAACATGCTTTGTTAAACAAAAAGTGTTTACCTTTTTGCTTGTTTTTACGTATTTCGTTTTCCAAACTCTATTGCTAACAGATTTGTTGCTAACATGTTGGTAATAGCTTGCATCCTGAAAGTCTATGAAGCGCACACGCACACGCACACACAAACACGCACATGCAAACACGCAAACGCACACGCATGCAAACGCACATGCACATGCAATCAAGCACACAACAACATGCACACATGCAAATGCACATACATACTGCACACTCAAAGGCACATGCAAACGCACACATGGCCAAAATTATGAGGTGATTCTGACAAACGTGTGCTATAAAGTTTCCTTGTTAGCTTGGCTATTAAACGTTGATGTCAAGAGTGTTTGCACTGTTTATTATTTAAAAATGCACACTGCACAGCTCTTTGTGAGCGCTTTGCATTTTTTAAGTAAGCAGTTTCAAAGAGAAAGCCGTTTCAAATTAATTTTAATGTCCCCTTCCCTTTTTATGACGTTTGCCGTCATTTATTACCATTGCTCAAATATTGTGATTGATTTAAATAAAATAATTATATACAGTATATTTCTGTGTTAGACCGCTTTGACCTGATTTCACTGCTTTTAAAAAAGAAATAGGGCATCTAAACCTCCCTTAGTGACAGCCCCCTAAAACTTGCAGATCTCTTTTATTGCATTTTGTAAGTTAATAAGGGGGTTGAAAGGCAAACATCATGCCTCCTAAAATAAACAGTATAAATCATTAAAATAATTGTCATTTCTTCCAAGCAGTGTGCACACTGTATTTATCTCGTTGTTATCCAAACTACCCAGAAGTTTACAATCTACTGTTTATTGAAGTCTTTTTTTTTTTTTGCATTCTGAACTCATGAGGAGACTTTACTGAATAACTCATTTGTACACAATGTTTTGTTTATAAGATTTATATCGAACCTTAATTACTTAAAGACTGATTAGGCAACAGCCTGGTACCGTGGTCCAGCTGGCTGTGTTTTCCAATCTAAATATTCCCAGTAACTTTTTGGAAAGTCCTGAGGTATTCAGATATGTTTCATGTTTTTAATTCCTGCAAACGGGCTGTGTTGGCCACAATGCATCCCCACTGGTTCCACAGCGCTAGAGTTAGCAGTGCAGAAGTGGCTGGGCTGTGTTTGTGCTGCGCATTGCATCTGTCCAGTCTTCTTCATGTTTTTCTCTTGGGATGGGAGGAGGGCTCGGGGGTTCTGGTTTGGAATTGTATTGTTTTCATAGTGATTAGCAGTGATGCTTGTGGAATATGGAATAGATTTCATGTTTAGAATAGCTAGAGGACATCACCTGCCGCATGACAAGCTCGGACGGATTGAGTTTCAAACCCATTAGGCTGCAAAGAAACCTTTCTTTTTCTGCTGGGAGAAAGGGGACCCCACTCTTGTAATTAGGGCCAGGTTTATTTGAAAGCATTACAGTTATCAACAGTGCCTTAACCTGGGGAATCACATGCTGACACACACACACACAAAGCCAAACAGCACGACTAGAAAAAGAAATGCTTTCTTACTCCTTTATTCCATCTGTAGGGTGAATATGTGAAATACTGAAAATGGAATCAAAGTGCAAAGGTAGAGCTAATTAACACTTTCCATTAAGTGTCTCTAATTACTGTGTCAGGGTCAGGGTTAGGATTATATCATGCAGTAAAATGACATTAAGTACATTGTAACTATGCATGATAACATTGAAAGTACTCATATATTTACTAAGTAACTACTCTGTAAATACACAGTAATTAGAGACACATTGTAAAGTGGTACCCACTTTCCATTAAGGACCTCTAACTATACTGCAACGACACTGTTGTAAAAGTCATCACAGGTATAGCTATGTAGTTACAATGCAATGTGGGTAGCATCTTTAGTAATGACACTGTATTGTGTACACTGTAATAACCATGTAGTTACCATGTAACCACACAAGGGATTGTTGTGTAATTACAATGTAATTATATATAATGCAGAGTGTTCAGTTTTTATATAGGAGTATACTCAGAATGTGCAATGCCTTACAGAATTTAAAGTGTGTGTAAATGCGGTGAATGGTGACCATGTTTTTGAGGAGCTGATGCTCTTAGATCATCTTGATATGAATCAGAAAGAGTGAAAGCCGTCTTCCAGATCAGTGTAATTAATATAAATCCCAGCCAGCGTGTGACAAAGCAACGAGCAAGCTTCCTTCTGACACGCATTCAATACCAACGCATAATACATCACAACAAACAAGCCAGCGCCGTCCTGGTGCCAAGGAGCAAGCACCGTGGAATCCAATTATTATTCATGTGTGTCACAAGAGGAGGCCAAACGACTTTATTTAGATTTTTAATAATAAACAGGGTTTTATAACCACAGCATGCTTAGTGATCCCATGCCTCTGCACCTTGCTCAGCGTGGTTTTCATTAAAATGATATATTCATATTTCAAATGTGTTTGTTTTGTATCTGAAACCACTTTAAAGTATGTATTCAATTGCTATGTTTTCATCTAGTTAGCAGTAGCAACCCTATGAAGAAGGTGTACTCATTAGGGGCGCTGTCAATACATGTCACCAGTTTCCCTGCGTTCGGTACATTCTTTCTAATTCACTTAGAGGGGGAGTTTGTTTGCAATGCATGCTGTGGTAGTTTCCCTGAAAAAAGGGGAATGACCTGTGAATGAACTTAATAAGCCAAATTGATTCCAATCAGCAACCTATAACAGAACAATGAGATGAATGCAGTCGTTACTCCAGGGGTAAAAAGTCTTCACGCCCCTATCTAATATGGGGGGCCATTTTCAAACGCTTCAGTGCTCTAACAATTAGGTGACTCCGACTCCTTCAAAGTGAAACAAAAGTATCAATGATGTTGCCCAGCTCCTGCAGTCTTTATGTGTGTGTGTGTGTGTTTGTGTCAGTGTGTGTCAGTGTGTGTGTGTGTGTCAGTGTGTGTGTGTGTGTGTTTGTGTGTGACTCTGGCGGCTGCAGTTTTATTGTACTGGTCACCATCTGTATTTTATTTGCAGAGTTGAGAAGCCCAGCATGTAGCCCTGGCTCTGCTCCAGACCTCCACTGCCTCTGAAATCGCAGTGCCATGTTGCGCTGTGCGTGGTTACACATGTGCGCTTGTTCAGGGGACACTGTCCCTCTCCCCGGCGGCAGAGTGTGCACAGAGCAGCGGGCTTGGTGCCTCGTGCAGTGGGTATTGGCTTGGAAGTGAGATGGCATCCCATCGTGACCCTTTGCTGTGCTGCATGCCAAACATCAGGGCCTGCGTTAAGATCTAATAGCATTAAAATCTGACACTAAAAAGACAACGAGAGCGTGTAAGTGATGCACAAAGCATAGCCCACCCACACTGGATGTACGGTAATAAAGCATGAAGTTCATTCTTATTCTTTCTTTATTCATTTCACTCCTTTGCCCTCCCTCCCGTAGCGTGCTTCCATTGGAAGATGATAAATGGCCAAGGAAACAGGCAAAGTGCTAACAGGCTCAGCCTCGGGGCCTCCGTCGTGGCGCAAAACAAATCCTGACCCGCGCCCACAGGGGTGGCGGAAATCAATTACGGTAAAGAGAGCAAATTTGTGAGCTTTTATAAGAGCAATAACCAGAGGAACAGTGAAGGGGCAGGCATGCAGTGATACTAAGTACTCCCCGATAGCAGGCTCAGTGTAATGTTCTCTTTCCAAATCAGACACATTGAGATATATCATCACAAGATCACTCAAACTGTATACTGCACACAGACTGGAAAAACTGTCAAATCTATAGATTTTTTTTTTTTTTTTTTGAACTCGTGTCTGTCAGTTTAAATATTAGAGTACGTTTTCAGATTCGAAGCCCTGGCCCAGTGTACAGATCCAAACCCGCAGCCCGTCCTGTGTGAGATGCGTGGCAGGCACGACACTCAGCTAGAGCTTTGTAACCACCTCACAGTTAAGCTGAGCGCTTGAAATGCCAGATGCAGGAACAGTAAGCTGGTAAGACACGTTAACCTGGCTTCATTCAGGGAGTCTGGTAACAAAGACTACCCCAGGGGACTTGGGTTCAAACCCACACAATTGGGAGTACTAGTACTTGAAATGCTAATTGCCATCTAGGTGATATCTTATGTGTTTGTATAGTTTCGTGTTTTTATCACTTCATCCAAAAGGACACATGGTCAGTTGAGGCAGCTGCAGTTGCTACTCCCAGGTCGAAGTCTTTCAGACTGTAAAAGGCATTAAATACAACTATTAAGGTTGCCTGACAAAAGAAGGAAATGGTTTTGGCTGTATAAAAGTCTCCTGAATATATTTGGACCACTTCCGATAATACATCTTCACACAGGTCATGGAAAGGGCATGGGGAGCGTGGCACAGCATGGATGACACAAGATGGATTGCTTTAATATTCCCAGCTCCAGTGTGGAGGCTCGGCCAGTTGGATGGGCAGCGAAGTCACAGAGCCTGCAGCTCTTCCTCATTTGCTAGTTCTTGAGATGGATTGAAACAATACTCGCCAGCGGTGTTGTTCCAAAGAATGGATAGGGTTCTGACACCTCACTGGAGCGTGAAAGTAAATGATGTCACAGTATATCCAGTAATAAATAACATTACAATCTCTGAGATAAATACATGATTGGAATAATAATCGGATTGTTTGTTTTGAGCTCCGAAGCTGCTTGCTGACAGTGATGAATGATAAGGCAATTACACAATTACAAAATTACAGTCAAAGCTACAACAGACAAAACAAAACACAACATCTTGACTATGAGGCTCGTTTTTAGAAAACGGTCAGTTTGCAGATTTAATAACCAAGCACCCAATTCACGCAGTCCTTGCCATTGAAACCCTGTGTAGGTGCTGTGCCTCTCAAAGTGCAACACGTTGCATTGAAACTCTTTCTGTCCCATTCCGAGGAGCCTCCTCAGCACACCCCTGATCTCTGAGAGTTTAACCACACTGGCCTCCCTTTCTTATCAAGAGAGCTGGTCTTGTCTTCTCCTGGTTACAGAGCAGCCCATTGCCTCCAGCCTCTTCACCAGCTCTCACGACACACATCTAGAGCTGAAGATACACGTGTGCAATATCTTCATGTCACTCTGTGGCAGGCAGAGGAAGTTTGATGACTCCTGCAATCACGTCATTGTAAACACAGAGCTGTTTGGTGTCAGGGTCAGTCTTGGCAAGTCGCATGTTACCCAAGCCATGCGAACACATTCTAAAGCGTTGAGAATTATAATTCTGTAAGCATGCGGCTGTCAATGCCGGCCTGTCTCTTAGAGGTTAAATCTCACTTGCGGGTGAATGAGATCCACTGTATTGAATGCTTTTATGGTAATATGAAACTGAGCTAATCTACCATGGGCAGCCGTGTCAGCTGTTGGCTCCTGTTGACATTACAAGGCATGGCAAGGTTGATAAGGTTCACCATGCTATTCCAGCTCAGTCCGTCCGGCACAGCCACTCATGGACTGTAACATTGCAGTGGAAAGAAGATGAGAGACTGGCATTGTTAAGGGTTGTGGGCATTTCCTCATCATTCCATTTTTCACTTTTCATTGAAGCAACAGCACCGTCGCCATTGTAGTGGCAGTAAAGCCCAAACCGGAGTGTAACCTTGGAGGGTGTCACTGCTGTTGTGTGTCAGTGAAGATAGGGACCCTGTGTTTTATTTCTGTTTTATTTTTGGATGTGTATTGTTCTGCTGAGGAGTGCAGCTCCTGTCCCCCTCTGTTTTCTAGGAGCAGGTAGAAGGCATCCAGCTGCTGGTTCATATTTGCAGAAGGTCATATTTGGCTCCGTGTTCAATGTTCACCCTCCCTCCAGAACGGAATCCATGCCAGTGTATTGGCATGTATCGAAATGCACTCTGGTTTTCATCAAAAGCCGTATTTGTAACACTTGTATTGAGATTTTGTTTTTAACTGTAAACATTTCCCTTTAATCACCAGACTGTCAGTCCTCGTTACGCTAAAAGCCTTTGGCAACATCAAACTGTCTGTTTAACTGCCTCTCCTTCAACAAAGTACTCCTGTTAGTTTTAAATAGGTCATAATTAAACACATTATTTTAAAAAAATGTTTTATTTTCTAACCCGCGGAGGGAGAGGAAAACAACTCCCCCGATAAAGAAGAGAAAAACAATACTGTTATTGCCACGAAAACCAACCAAGGATACAGCAGCGTGGTCTGGAACGTCAAGATCCGACAGTGGCTGACCTGTGCTTCACTACCACGGTGTAGCACAGAAACGCTTTCTAAGAGCCTTGCAAGAAAGAGCATGCTTCCTAAGTGCAGGAGCATGCTAACAGAGAAACAAAGTCCACTCTTTACTAATCCAATGAGGGTATGCTCAGCGCTGTGTTGGCATCCAGCCAGCAGGAGAGTATTATCAAAGCTAACATTATTAAAAATAACTTCTAGGGTTTGGGAAAAGAATGGAGCTTTATAGTCTCACCAGCAGCACCTTTCCCAGGCAGTAGCAGGGAAGTAAGAGGCTCATAAGGGCATAAGTGGTTGTAGAAAAACAGCAGGTTGGGGGATTCTGTTTATCCAGTCATGGTGCGAGTATCCTCCAGTGAGGGGAGAGAGAGAGAGAGAGAGAGAGAGAGAGAGAGAGAGAGAGAGAGAGAGAGAGAGAGAGAGAGAGAGAGAGAGAGAGAGAGAGAGAGAGAGAGAGAGAGAGAGAGAGAGGGGGATTGTTCAGGTCGATCAGGTTCAGGTTTGATGCATTTATCAGATTCAGCCCCAGGCTTTAGAGTTTTTTGGCGGCCTCTTAGAGGAAGAAAAAAAAAGTAGTCTTTTTTGTTTGTATTTCTACTTTGATATTTTTCTTAATCTTTTCTCTCTGTAAAAGAGCGCGTTGTCACTTCTCATTCTGTATTTAAAGTTGTAATTGAGTTTGGACTTGGTGCCAGTCCTTGAGTTTGCATCCTCGGCCCCTGTGTTCTTTCACAAGTTTAATGGATCTGCGCTCCAGCGAGCGTGACTTTTCAGCTTGTTTATACCAATAGGGGTTTCGAACAGGCATCCCAGGGGACCCAATAAAAATGTGCATTCCCCAAGCCAGCCTGTAACTCCAAGCAAGAAAGACTATGCTCTGAAATTCATCTAAAGAAAAACACTTCCCCTTGCCAAGTCCTAATGTTTGGATGCCCTTAATTCCCATGGCTTTAATAAAAAGTATGTGTGGTGTGAAGCAGTCGCTCAGGCTCTAATTTACTGCACTAGCCCTCTTCCCTCCCAGCTCAGGCAGTGTCAACATGGTAGCATTCAGAAGCCAGATCATCTTAATCCATGCCTCAGGATGCAGTGCAGGCAGGGAAAGACAGTGGAAACACCCTTCCACTGGGAAAGCTCATGCTGACCATGGTAATAGTTGCACAGTAAATTTGCAGCTGCAGTGCGCATGTCCCATACTCATCTGAGGTTTCCCACGTTGTCTGTTGACATGCTTACACTATGCTTTACTGCAGCTGTGCTGTGCTTGTAACATGCCCTACTCTGGTAAAGTTTTCTAATGGGAAACTGAACTGTAAATGAACCGCATCTAATCTAGCAGCTACCGAAGAGTTATCCAGGACAAAGAGGGTGAAGTGGAGGACAGACTCTGGTTTGCAGATTCATACTAGCGGGACTAGCATTTGTTACACACATGCAATTTACTGCACCTCCCCCCCCCCCCCCCCCACCCCCTCCGATCTTACTGGTTCAGCAGCTCCCGCGACCCCCCCCCCCCCGATCTTACTGACTCAGCAGCTCCCGCGACCCCCCCGATCTTACTGGTTCAGCAGCTCCCGGGACATATTTCAGCTGCTGTTTTCAGCTGCTTTCCAGCTACTGTATTTACAGACCTTTTCCTCCATACTTGTTTGCGTTTCATGTCGTGCCAAGGTCACGTATCTTGACCACCTTAGCCAGATCTGGCCAGCTGGAAATGATGGTCAGGCTGAATTCATGATCACGCGAAGCCTAAACACAAGGGTGTCTCCATCCTGCCTGACTCTGAACTGAGATCCTTCAGTCGTCTGCGTTTCTCAAGCAGTTCTGCAGCTCCAGCTGGCCTGACTCTCTCACTGACCTTAACCCCGCACGCAAGAAGACGCGCTCTTCCAACGGCAAAGAAAAAGGAAACACTCTGGTTTTCTGACCATTTGTAGAATTCCCTTAATTATACTGTACCAGAAAAAAAAGAATAGGAATCAATAATAAGAATTCGAAAGTAATTACATATTACGTTCTCTAAGCTATTTACTTGTCATTAGAATGATATTTTCAAAAAGTAATAGCACAGCCAGTAAAGTTACGAAACCGGAAATAAACAACTCAGATATCTGATGCTGGGTTTGTGAGCAGTCTTCAATGGTTTCTTACTTGTTTTAGAATTGCAAAGTGTGTTTTTTCCCCCTTTGACAAAAACAATGCAACTGACGCTCTGGAGTAAATAACTTTGAGAATGCAGCCAACTATGTCCTGTTGAATTCCAGTAGAGATCAATCAATTCCATGCCTGCTGCTTACTGGAAATGTTGCCTTTATGGGTCATTTATCGGAACCCACAAAACAATATTCATTTAGGGTTAGCACACTGACAAAGGCATGTGCCTGAAATGCACTTATTGAGACTTGCAAAGACAACCAATCGCCCTTGTATTCTCTTCAAACCCACTAAGATCCCTGAATGCGACACTCTGCTTCTTAATCAAAAGAGCCACGCTGTGGAGCTTGGTGAGCTAGGCACGGCTCAAGAGCTATCTTCTGGACAGTCCTGCATTCAAGTATTATACAAGCGCAGTTTACTGTCAGCATGGCCCCACTGGAAACTGAGCGGTGTTGTGAATCATCGTGCTCTGATTTGTGAATCATTGTGTTCTGATTTGTGAATCATCGTGTTCTGATTTGTGAATCATTGTGTTCTGATTTGTGAATCATCGTGTTCTGATTTGTCAATCATTGTGTTCTGATTTGTGAATCATCGTGTTCTGATTTGCCCCACACACTACAATTCAGTCTTTCTACATTGGAAGAACAAACTTCAGTTTGGCAGTTTCCAGAAATAGACCACCACGGAGGACAGGTTTTCCACCCTGCGAGGGGTTCTGTAAGTGAGACCCTGCAAGATAAACCCAGGCCAGCGAATTCCATCCTGTTTTGAAATCACAGCTGTGTGTGTGTTAGGGGTGGAGAGGGATGCGGTGGCTGGAGAGCTCAACTGAACAATCCCAGGATGTATTTATGGAAGTGCTAAAAATCTGAATTCTGTTCATGAATGGCTATGCTCACCATAGAACTTATTACATGTATTTTGACAGATGTGTAAGTGTACGTTTGAAGCAGTGGCCCCTGTAAGGTCTATTAAAACAACATCGAGATTTCTATTTCTTTATTTTTATTCAGTCTTAATGCTAATATCTTTATCCGTGTGTTTTAGAAAGTATCCACCATTTGCTAAACATCCCTGCGTGGGTTACTAAGACTAACAAAGTTTATTCAGTCCTGCTTTGTTTTAATGGGAAACTTTCTGTTTATTAACTGGTATCAGGTAGCTTACTAACATGTGAACAGATGCTGTTCATTTTGTGTTCTTGTTTAGTTCATGTGTATTAACTTGTTTCTAAACCTCTAAAAAGGTAGAATAAAATAAAACCTCATCTAATTTGCTAAACATTGCTGCAGAACATCTTGCTTATAAACAAATGTATCCCTGTTTCCCTGTTTTACTGATAGGACAGACCTTGGATAGCTAATCCACCCAAGGGGTCTGATGTTTCCTAAACCGTTTTAGTTGGAACAAAAACACGCATCATTATTTAACATGTTAGTCAGATTGTTATTAACAAGTAATAAACTCCAAAAAGGTGAAAAGCGGGACTCTTTATTTAACTGGATTGAGGAACTCTGTATTTTTGTCTCACTTTTAAAATTGCATTACCCCAGTTAAATGTATTATGTGCCAGCTATTCAAACATGGTTCTATAGAGAGCTAGTTTTAACTGTAACTAATGTTATTTGTTTAAATTGGAACATGTCCCGTATGTATTGAAAAAAAAGAAAGAAGAAAGGCAATTTGAACATCTTTGATCCGCTTGTTCGACCAACTGTGTTTTCTAGTTAAAGCAAATCTCTCATCGAAACACCCCTGCCTCCATGCCACCATAGGTTATACAGTACACATGCATACTTTACACAGGAAATGACCTAATTGTGTACATGGAGTTCAGGCAGTTACTCAGCTGCTAACGGGCAGCATTGTTTAAAATGGCATCACTTCATGTTTACCCATTCGGCTTAAGTTTCATGCCTCAGCCAAATTCAATAAAATTTAGCAAAACATACCTGTATTATATTTAAATCCCAATCCGAGCTCTGGTGTCGTTCATCTGAGAGCTGGTAGCCAGCCAGGAGCCCCACAGGAACAGCTCCAGCCTGCAGAAAAGAAACGCCTGCAATGGCACTGCTGCAGGAGCTGGGGACAGGAACGTGACTCTGTGTGAAGGGACAAGCAGCACCTAGTCAAGGATCTGTAAGCATGCTGATGTTAAACAGCACGCCATGCAGGGCAGCTCAGCCTCAGTCTTACAGGAATTGCTGACAATGCCCTTCAACTGCAGTTCTTTTGTGTACGGTTGTACGTGGCTAAAAACGACATTGCTTTGGGCTGGGATTTGAAGACTGAAGCCCTCCATGAGTAGTGTCTGTTAGAACAGGACAAGCTGGTAAAGAAGCTGTTACATCTCAGCATTAAGTTATGCTGCAGGGTAAACAAAATTGATACATAAAAACCTTTAGGAATATTTAGGGAGGAGAGTGAGTCGATTGCCCCATTGATGCACCTCCATCGCTTCCTAGTAGCTAATTGATCCCTAAACTTGATCAAGTAGGGTCTTAAAGCATCCCAAGGATCAGCAAGGATAACCACAATTCAGACATTAGCGTCAGGGTTATAAATTCTGCAGGTGTTCTCCACATTTGCAAAAAAAAAAAAAGAAGAAAAGAAATCCAGAAAGATGGCAAGACAAGTACTTGGCATGTCCTCTACAGTGGCAGACCTGGCCCAATACAGATGGAAAAACAGATTTGCTGCCCCCTCTAAACTTTTAGTAGGTAAATGATCCAAGGCATCAGTTACACCACACATGCAGTGAATGCACAGTAAATAATGCTCCCGCTCCGCACACACAGGCATGAGCTACACCACGCATGCAGTGAATGCACAGAAACGTTGCCTTGCCAAAGCAACACATGTATTTAAACTGAACTGAGGAAAAACAAGACACTGTTAATCCCTTAACACAAGAAGCCTGTACAGCTATAAATCTCAGCTTAGTTTCCACTATAAAGGTTTACTGCGGTTTCCAGTACCATGCTGAAAACACAGAAAAGTGCAGGAAGCATTGTGAAAGCCTGGTAACACACAATGTAAGCATCATGTTTAATAATAATACAATCAACTGCTTATAAGCCAGGACTGTGATTCAGAGGGGGGATCGTGGGGGCTTACCTGGCCCCCCTAACTTATAAATCAGGACTGGGATTCAGAGGGGGTGGTCATGGGGGCTTGCATCTCCTCCCTAACTTATAAATCAGGACTGGGATTCAGAGGGGGGTTCATGGGGGCTTGCATCTCCTCCCTAACTTATAAACCAGGACTGGGATTCAGAGGGGGGATCATGGGGGCTTACCTCGCCCCCCTAACTTAGTCATACCTCAAGGAAACTCACCTGGCTGTTGCTGATACAATCTCAGCTGCGACTTCAGCTCCCCAATCAACCTCCACTGTTTGCAGGCCGTCCCCTCGACGGGGGGGGCAGTGCGTGGCTTCGTCACGGTCCCCCCTGCTGGCCTGGCCTCATCAGATCAGTCGGTTCCTCTTTCAAAGGGCGGTGGCTTCCTTCTCCCCTTGAGATCCAGGACCATCGGCCCAATCTATAAGCACGAACATCACCCATACCCAAAGAAGCCGCCATGACCCAGACAGGGAAACAGCCACAGTGTTACCATGTGGGGAACTTGCATGAGGCTGCTGTTAAAAGCTGATAATATCTGCCTTTTTTTTTTTTTAAAGAATCTGTTAGAAGTGTGATGTAGGCTCTTGTCCAACATGGTTATTGCTGAACTTTGACTGCGTTTCAACGGATTCGTTCAACATTACCTTGGCAACATCACCATGGTACGTGTGAATTTCCCCGCAACATCTGTCTGGGAAATTCTAGATTCCATTTACAAAATGTTTAACAACAGCCAGGGAACAACGCCAGATCTGATGATAATAACAATAATAATAAGAAGAATGAAACAGCAGGAATGTTAAGCTGTGGGAAGGTCAGGATATCAGTCACTGGCAGAGCACTGATTTAACGTCCAGTGATGTATCCTATAAGTATGTACAGTGTTTATATACCCGCATGTCATGTGTTCAGATCTGGGCGGTGCATTGGGTTGCCTCGTCGTGTTGATTCCCAGGCCTGGATGCTTCATTACTGTATAAATCTATAGTATTCCTAGAGCATAAGAAACATGAGAAAATACAGAAACGCAAGGAGGCCATTCGACCCATCAGTGCTCATCTGGGTCCTAGTAGCTGATTGATCTCAAAACGTTGTCAACTCGCATCTTAAAGCATCCACATGATTCAGCATTAACGTGGCTAGGTAACCCATTCCATCCATCCCCCACTCTCTGTGTGAAGAAGAGTCTCCTTCAACAACATGACTAGGTAACCCATTCCATCCCCTCACCACTCTGTGTGTGAAGAAGAGTCTCCAACAACATGACTAGGTAACCCATTCCATCCCCTCACCACTCTCTGTGTGAAGAAGAGTCTCCTTCAACAACATGACTAGGTAACCCATTCCATCCCCTCACCACTCTCTGTGTGAAGAAGAGTCTCCTTCAACAACATGACTAGGTAACCCATTCCATCCCCTCACCACTCTCTGTGTGAAGAAGAGTCTCCTTCAACAACATGACTAGGTAACCCATTCCATCCCCTCACCACTCTGTGTGTGAAGAAGAGTCTCCTTCAACAACATGGCCAGGTAACCCATTCCATCCCCCCACTACTCTCTGTGTGAAGATGTGTCTCCCGCCCTCAGTCTAGCTCTCCTTCATTTCCAGCTGTGTCCTCTGGTCCTGGGTTCTGCTCAGGGTTCACTTTGTCTGCCCCTTTTAAGCCCTGGGATTTGTCTGGTTGCTCTTCGCTGGACTCTCTCCAACAAAAAGAGTGTCAAGCAAAGAGTGGTTCCACAGGGGAGGAGGAGTGCGCAATGCATTTACATGAACACTGCTGTTAGGAGCGTGGGGTTATTTCCAGTGAAACACTGAAACAGCTTCACACTTCAGCTCCAGCATTCCTTTATATCTTTCTTTCTCAGCTTGCCCCCGACTAACACTGTGAATGCTTATAGAGCAAGGAGGGGTTGTAAGGTGAACACAGTGTTCCTCTCCTATGGATTTGCTGGGGGGCGGGGTCATCAGTCAAGGCAGTAGAACCCGTGACTCCATGGGGGGTCTGCAAAAGCTGACCCAAGATTCTGCACGAGATTCTGGAAACTTTTGAGAAACAGGCTGGTGATACTTACAGACATAAAGCATTGAGTTTCCTTCCGTTACAGCTTTTCTTGATTTGCCCTTCCCTCACTTTTCAGTTGGGGGTCCGTCTTTAAAAAGAGGTCCCCCAGAAAGAAGTTTGAGACGTTTCGGAGCCCTGATCGAGTGAATGGAATCGATTGTGAAACTGACAGGGAACTACAAAGTTGCAATTAAAGTAGCAGCAAATGAAGTTACTAGGAAAGCTCATTTGAATGAATTCTTTCATATGTTTCTGGTTATATTGTGCAACACGAGACCTGGGTTTAATACCTCTGTCTCGAGACAGTTGATTCAGATTGACACCACACAGCCCAGGGCAGGCAGCAGTGACAGTGAAACTCAATCCTGTAAAGAGCTCACTTTCTGCTTCTCTGTTAAACACGGGGAGACAGTCCAGAGAGCGGAATCCATTTAAGGATGTTATAAGTTTTCCATTAGGAGCGTACATGCTGAAATACCAGTGCAGCATAAACGGTTCAATTTATCCCATTCGCAATGTACAGCTCTGGTCAAATGTTTAGCATCACCTAGAATTTTAGGATTAAGACATAATTAAAAAATATATATATATGAACTTAATTTAGATTTTCTTTTTTTAACATCATGTAATCAAAGAAAGTACACAGTGATATCGCAAAGGTCTACCGGAAGCCATAATAGTAGAGTACAGTATTTCATGTTAGGTTTTGAAATGTCATCAGTTTTTCTGTTAAGTATATGGAAAACTACAAAGCAGAATGTCATTCAATATGTTAACGTCACATTATGCAGCAGGTTTCATTCGACTTTATGAAGCAAACTTAGGTCATTCTATAGGGTGATGCAAAACTTTTGGCCATAGCTGTAGTCTTTGTGTAGTGTATGATGAAAGATAGCAAATCACTCAGTGACCTGGAAGAATATAAGTGTATCAGTGTAGAATAATTCATTTAGTTATAGTCTTAAAATAAATTGCTTCTATAAAAAGTACTTTTACAATGACATGCTTCTATTTGCTCTTTAAAAAAAATGCATTATGATGCTTCCAAATTGTAAATATCGTAACCTTTACTGTAAATACATAAATAAATACAGGACGTGCAGTAATTGTCATTTGCGCCCCGTATATTTCTGAAAAGAGTAAATAGGTTTTAGTATCTAGCTCAGCAACAAAAATGGTTTTAATGATGAAAAACTGAAAACTGTTAAAAAAAAAAAAATGAAAACGTCTCTCTGGAGAACAAACTGTGCTGACTGCAAATTAAACCAAAACAAATAAAAAAAAAAACAACAAAAAACATCAAGTCATCGCTCAACTGTAGTCAGCGCAAGAGTTCTGAACGACACAAAACTGTGAAACCAGCTCCCTTTTTATCGGAAAATGACCCAAGCCTGTTTGGGTAGTGAGTTTCATCCCTTCAGAGTCGTTTTCAGTCCTCTCCACAACACTGGAGCTACTGTGTTCAGCTGTGGCAGGCCTTTTCAATCACTTCAGTGGGGAGCTCAATACCGCAGTTTGCAGTTCCAGAGATGGAAAGAGTTTTAAGAACAGCCGTGTCATTTTACAGCTGGTGAACCATGCATTCGTCGCACCTCTGATCAACCCTCTGTCTCGTGGGCGAACCGGCTGCTGAAGCCCGGAGATCACAAAGTCCGGCAGCAGTGTGATTGGACGTCGTTTTTTCTCACTGCGGAGAATACAACTTGGAAGGCAACCAAAATACTTAATAGAAGGAAGTATGTTTCTCCTGATCGTGAATTCGTGAGTCCTCCTCAGCCACAGTAACTAAATTATTACAGGCTTGGGGCAGGAACCTCATTTCCGTTTTTAGATGGTTTTTATATACAGAACAGCAAAAGAGTTAAGAACGTTTCCTTCAAAAAGCCCCACAGCTCAATTGCAGGAGCTGAAGTTCTGGAGTCTTGTGGCACAACAGAGCATATCATGCATGTGATCAGTACTTAAACAGATTGAAAAGAAAACAACATATTTTGATATTAAAAATACTGTGTCTTTCAAAGTATTTATCTTCATACTTTGATGCAGTATTAGGGACCTGTAACCATAACGTAGTTTTATTTTTAATCAGATACCTTTTTGCTGTGGGATAATATAGAATGGCTCTTAGAGCAAAGGCTAGTATTCAGCGGATATGAAAAGGTGACATTACACTACACTTTGAATCATGTTTTTAGTTTAATACGGATACCTGGTCATGGTGGCTCATCCATTAAATGACGGTCTACATTTGATCCAGCATTAAAATATCGATTCCTTTAATTCCAACAAGTATAAATACATAGACACTGAATTCCGAAGTTTACACCTTCTAATATATATAAATATATACTGTATTAACAATGTTCTAGAATACTGATATTTACTGTGTTTCCACGTAACAATGTGGCAATGGTTATCTTTCTCACTGACATACAATGGATATGCGTGACGTAACAATTCAACCACAGATATGTATCAACTTCCACGTTTGTACCCGAGGAAGCCCTATGGATAGCAGTGGATGGGCTGCTCCATTTCAAACCACACCAGTCTTCTGGTGCCTTTAGAAGCCACTGGATTCTCAGCCAGAAGTCTGTGCTTCTCATGCACAGGGATTCGATTAGAGGACGCATCCAACAATTACATGGGTGCTATTACAAACAGGGGTAAGAAGTTGTTACATTCGTGGTTTATTGTGACATTGCAGACTGTAGCACCTGCCCCCCTCCCAGCATCGCAGATCTGCCAACGCCACTGCAGGACAATCATCTGTGCTTAAAGAATTGCAGACTGCAGCTCCTGACCCCCTCACAGCAACGCGGATCTGACAACGCCACTGCAGGACAATCATCTGTGCTTAAAGAATTGCAGACTGCAGCTCCTGACCCCCTCACAGCATCGCAGATCTGCCAACGCCACTGCAGGACAATCATCTGTGCTTAAAGAATTGCAGACTGCCGCTCCTGACCCCCTCACAGCAACGCAGATCTGCCAACGCCACTGCAGGACAATCATCTGTGCTTAAAGAATTGCAGACTGCAGCACCTGCCCCTCTCCCAGCATCGCAGATCTGCCAACGCCACTGCAGGACAATCATCTGTGCTTAAAGAATTGCAGACTGCAGCGCCTGCCCCTCTCCCAGCAACGCAGATCTGCCAACGCCACTGCAGGACAATCATCTGTGCTTAAAGAATTGCAGACTGCAGCACCTGCCCCTCTCCCAGCATCGCAGATCTGCCAACGCCACTGCAGGACAATCATCTGTGCTTAAAGAATTGCAGACTGCAGCGCCTGCCCCTCTCCCAGCAACGCAGATCTGCCAACGCCACTGCAGGACAATCATCTGTGCTTAAAGAATTGCAGACTGCAGCGCCTGCCCCTCTCCCAGCAACGCAGATCTGCCAACGCCACTGCAGGACAATCATCTGTGCTTAAACAGCAACGCATGCATGGAGTGCTTTATATGAAGACTGGTAAAGTCAGTCTAAACTAGAGATTGTCGTTTTGATTCAGTAATACTGATAAACATAATAGCCAGGGTTTATATCATTGAAGTACCTGGGACTCCTACAATAATACTACGCATTTCAGAAGGGTGGCTGAAAGCTACAATGCAAACAACATATTCCAGTTACATTTCATGATTGGCCAAGAAAGTGCAACAAAACAGTGAACCCATTTGCTACGTCTTTCATAGGAAGCGTTCTGGTTTCCAGTAAGCACGTTTCAATGCCCTGAAGAAGAAGACAACTAGGCAAACTGTTCTTCATACAAATCCATCCATTCAGCCAGTCAGTAACCATACAGCAGCACAAGAAGTATTGCTACCTACACCCACACGACTCCACCACCATGTCTTCATATTGCTTGTACACCACATTGTTCGCAGAGTCTATGTACAGAATACTGATGGGACTCAGTCTGGTGGGGACACAGCAGGTGGGAGGGGTGGAGTCGGGGTCCATAGAGTTCATTAGCGTCTGGATGATGGCGTGGTTTGTAGGTTCTAAGTGTGATCGGAGTGGGAAATCACAAACCCCCTCGCAGTGATGAGCTTCATACTCCAGTGGGGCAATAATCCAGTCATCCCAGCCCATGTCCTTAAAGTTCACGTGAAGGGGCTTCTTGTTGCACCTGGGCTTGGGGTTCTTCATCTGCCTTTTCCCCTGGCGAGAGGAGAGAGGGGCTCTTCTCTTCCTTCTCTGGTTAAATAAGTACTCGTACACAGTTTTGTCGTCCTGGCCGGACCTGGCCTTGATCTCATTGAAGAACAGGTCTCGTTTCTTGGTCCTACCGAAGACCAGAAAGAAGGCCTTCTCCTTGGCCTGGCGGCCGATCCTGTTGAATCCCAGGACTCTCAGGTTCTCTGGCCGCCCCCTTTCTGAAGCCTCCAGCTCGAAACACAACTGCGCCGCGTTCTTGAAGTTCTTGAAGAGCTTCCAGATGTCAAACACTTCCCACTGGGGCGCGTCGAGAACGTCAATCATGCGGGAGTCGAGGAGCACCGAGGCCTGGCTGCTGGCCTGACAGGAGGATAACCGGAGGGTGTAAAGGCTCCCGGCGGAACGAGTCTTCCTGGGATCCGACGGCCTCTTCCGAAGGATGCGAAGCTCAGCCCCGAGCAAGCCGTCCTTCTCCAGAGCGCTGATGTCAAACAAGTACTTCTGTTTCCTGACAGGAGGCACGTGCTCATCTGTGACAGAGAACATAAATACAAGAAAACATGAGGCTGTGTATCAAGCAATATGTACACTGTTTATTGCTTAGAAATGCTTATAAAAACGTTTTTGTTTTCGACTCGTTTAAGCTGCATGTTCGTCATTTGTTTTTAATTGTATTTGTTGGGTCATCTTAGGTGTCCCATATTGTAGCTGTGTCCTTTTATTAGGAGATAATTATAATTTTATCTGAAAGAAAATATTAGCAACAAATAAGCAAACAAATAAATTGTTAAATAATTCTGAACTATTTATTAGTAATTGGATTTTATTTTAAATTATGACAAGATCATTATTTGGTTTCATTTGCAATGTGTCCATGTTTTCTGAATATGACATTCACTGACTGGATGAATGTTAATCCTAAATATTATTTGTCATTCGCTTTTTTTCAAACTTGCTGGTGAAATACATTGAGCCGGACAGAACCATGTAATAAATACACTGAGCCAGACAGAACCATGTAATAAATACATTGAGCCGGACAGAACCATGTAATAAATACACTGAGCCGGACAGAACCATGTAATAAATACACTGAGCCAGACAGAACCATGTAATAAATACACTGAAGCAGACAAAACAATGTAATAAATACACTGAACCAGACAGAACAATGTAATAAATACACTGAAGCAGACAAAACAATGTAATAAATACACTGAAGCAGACAGAACAATGTAATAAATACACTGAGCCAGACAGAACCATGTAATAAATACACTGAACCAGACAGAACAATGTAATAAATACACTGAGCCAGACAGAACCATGTAATAAATACACTGAGCCAGACAGAACAGTGTAATAAATACACTGAACCAGACAGAACCATGTAATAATACGTTTCAGATGTTTATTTCATTTGAAAGCTCTATATCACTTTTGTGAAAGCGGTCACTAAATGATGGCACCCCCAGGCTGCTGAATGATACTGAACATTGGGCAGGCTGTGTATGGCTCTGGACCTGGGCAGCAATGAGGGAGGCTGTGTATGGCTCTGGACCTGGGCAGCAATGAGGAAGGCTGTGTATGGCTCTGGATCTGGGCAGCAAGGAGCCATGCTGTGTATGGCTCTGGACCTGGGCAGCAATGAGGGAGGCTGTGTATGGCTCTGGATCTGGGCAGCAAGGAGCCATGCTGTGTATGGCTCTGGACCTGGGCAGCAATGTGTGCATCATGTACATCACGCACAAGTTTACAGTCTGAAACTGGCATTCAACATTAGCGATCATGCTTCTTTATTCTGGCCCCAACCTGCCATTCCAGATGAAGACGTTTTAGTTAGATTGGAGTTACTCCTGATTCCTGCTGCACTTGCGTTAAAGGGGGCATGTAGAGGAAATGAATAGACATCTATGGACCTCCAGCCAGAGCCAGCAATCTCAGAGCAGAGCTATACGCTTGGCAGGAGAAAATAACTGCAATAAAATGACAAGAATACAAACACTGGCCAGCTGCAAAAGAATCTGTGGGCTTGCAAGCTCTGAACTCTCTTAGCATGTGTGATTATAAATAATAAGAAATCTTGGATCGAGCGTTAGAACATCAATATCCTCGTTGACGCATTTGCAAGTCATTGTACAATCTAGCTAATCCATTAGAGGGCATGTTTCATCTCTTTTCCTGTCATTATAGACCCTGTTTGCTAAAATCATCAGATTCAGAGTTTCAAGAAATACATGTAGGTCAGTGGACTGATAGATAAAGTGTGAATCCTAAAATTAAATAGTATACAATACAATACATTTCTAGCAGGCTTGAATTTTCCAGCTGAGTTAAGAACATAAGTTTAGTTTACAAACGAGAGGAGGCCCCATTCTGCCCGTCTTATTCGTTTGTTTGTTAGTAGCTTATTGATCCCAAAATCTCATCAAGCAGCTTCTTGAAGGATCCCAGGGTGTCAGCTTCAACAACATTACTGGGGAGTTGGTTACAGACCCCCACAATTCTCTGTGTAAAAAAGCGCCTCCTATTTTCTGTTCTGAATCTATTATCTATTATCTAATCTCCATTTGTGACCCCTGGTCCTTGTTTCTTTTTTCAGGTCGAAAAAGTCCCCTGGGTCGACATTGTCAATACCTTTTAGGATTTTGAATGCTTGAATCAGATTGCCGCGTCGTATTCTTTGTTCAAGACTGAATAGATTCAATTCTTTTAGCCTGTCTGTATAGGACATGCCTTTTAAACCCGGGATAATTCTGGTCGCTCTTCTTTGCACTCTTTCTAGAGCAGCAATATCCTTTTGTAGCGAGGTGACCAGAACTGAACACAGTATTCTAGATAGTCTTACTAATGCATTGTAGAGTTTTAACATTACTTCCCTTGATGTAAATTCAACTCTTTTCACAATATATCCGAGCATCTTGATGGCCTTTTTTTTTATAGCTTCTGTATAGTTTTGACCTTGTATAGGCAAAGACTGTGCAAAAAAAGAAAGTCTGGCTACACTCAGTTTCAGGAGCAGACTTGCTCGGTCACACATAAAAGACCAAAAAAAAAAAAAAAAAGAAACATCTTCTGAAACTTTTTTAATTTAATTTTGTCAAGCCGGTAACAGTTGCAGAAACATTTAATCATAAACGTACAGCAATTAAACATAAACCGCACGCAACAGATTATAGACACATTTTAGTTTTTATAATACTCTGTAGTCTTTATTATGGTAACGGTTGTGCGTCTGTGTGTATAGTCTAAAGCAACTGTACAATATTTAAAATAAACACTACAATCTGTTCCATGAGATTTACATTTAATTAATTAACTTTTGGTATGTTTTATGAAGACGCTTTCTAATTCCAAAAGATAAAAATAAATAACTAAAAAACATTACGAAACCAACAACTGCCTGTTACGTTTATAGAGTAAAGCATTGAGGTGCATGATGCTTCATTATCTCATATACAAGAGGTAGGATCACTGTTAAAGCATTCATGAAAATGAATGTGCAGAGCATTGTACACCTGTAAAACAAAACTATAATAATAATAATAATAATAATAATAATAATAATAATAATAATAATAATAATAATAATAATAATAATAATAACGCACACTATACGGTGCACACAAACGCACAAGAGAAGGCGCGAGTACCCTACCTTGTCCTTTGTCCACGAAACTGGTGATGGTGTTCGCCAGTCCAGCCTCGTGCAGCGCACTGCTGTTGGTCCCCGTTGTCTCTGCTGCAGACAGAGTCCTATACAGTGAAAGCATGTAGTCGTGAGGTGTAACTAGCGGGTGCTTGGAGGCGTCCTTGACGATTTTAGCCTGTCCAGTAGTAGCTTTGGACTTCCTTTGCGCAAGCGGGGCAACTGCCTTGCGGCTAACAGTTTTCTGCCCCCCAGATCTTGAAGCCTCGGTCTCGGTTTTAGCCGCCTCTCCAACCCTGCCGGCCAGGGAAGGTATCCTGGCTTCTTGGGTGCCAACGTGTGGGGCTGCCGTTCTTACTGAGGCGCTCCCCGTCCTGGCCGCCGCTCCAGGCACCCAAGAACGCGCGGCTTCTTTCCTTCCCAGGTCTATCGCCCCTCCGGCGCGCCCGGTCCCGCTTACACTGTGCCCACCTGGAGATGACACGACCAGGGCGGCTGTCTTGTCTGTCTCGCCCCGAATCAAAGGGGCTCCCGTTCTAATTTGAGTGATACTAGCCCCGTTTGACGGTGACCGGTTCCCCATGCCATGGCCCCCAACCACAGGCGTCGCGGGACCCCTTGCTCTAGACTGCAGGGTGCCTTCTTTCCTCGCGCTTCTGCTCGCCTCTTGTCTGCCGTCAGGGCTGCTGTGCGCCGTCCCAGTGTGGCTCACTACCACTGGGGCTAGACCCAGATAGAGCAGAGTCCAGCACCCGAGTAAAAGAGGGAGACGTTTCAATATTTTCATCCTCTGAGCTTCCTTTGACTCTGACCAAGAGAACAATCTCCAGAGGTTGTTGCCGTTTGGAATAAAAAAACATCAACAAGTTTGCAAAACCACAACTTCAAACCCGAATGAAGTTTTCTTTGGACTATCAAACTTTCCAAATCGTTGTTCTCAGCTCCACAATCCAGTCCCATAGTGAAACGCGTGTCACTTGTTCAGTCCTCCGTTTCCCAGTAAAGAGATCAATGCCGAACCGTTTTTTTTTTGTGCATTGAAAAGAGAAACTTGACTTTCCTTTTTCTCCTGCAATTCTGCGTCGTATCTTGAAGGAGACTTCTTTAAATCCCAGTTTTCCAAGAGGGAAGAATGGCGTAATGCTGCCTCTGTGTAAAAAAAAAAAAAAAAAAAAAAGCTTTTTTTTTTTTTTTTTTTTTTTTTTGCAAAAAGTTTTGAATCAATTCCAGTGAAAATACTTCACACACAGAACGCTGCAGGTGCTCAGAAATCCTTACAAACCTGAACTCAGGAATTGGAAATTGAATTCCAACAAAAAACACTTTAATTACTCTCTGATGTCATGCTGTCCAAACTCATTTAAGTGCAATATATTTCTTTTAAAATCTTCTTTACTTTCCACTGTTGTGAGTCATGCACCATAGGAAACAAGTCACAAGGACCAATTCCTTGAATTACGTCATTTAAAGAAGCCGCTTTGCTTGACTTATTACTTGATTGATTTAAAAAATAAAAGTTTCACACGTGCCTTTTACACCTCCTTTAAATGATGGATACTGAACAGAAGAAACCCGTCCCCGATACCACAAGCATGTTTACTGATGCAATGAGGCTATTATTATTATTATTATTATTATTATTTTGTTTGATCGCATTGTCATCTATAACTATTAAATACGCAATAGCGCTATCTTATTTAAAAATAAAATAATCTTAATACATTCAATGCAAAGTTTAGACTAGAAGTCTTTCAGTGTCTTAATCGCATTGTAATAAATCAGTGTGTCTCTTAAAGGCGTTCGGTTTGCGTTTTTTTAACCTTCACGATATGAAGTGATGCACTGCATAGCCTACTATAGTCTGCATAATATATCAGACGCAATATACCATTCACTATATTATTAAAGTGAAGCACGTTTCAAATCAATGAGAAGCATATTAACAATTTGGACATAAATGAACAACATTGCACTTATTACTGGACCATAATCGTTCTATTTGGACCCCACTGCACAGAACCCTTCAGGGATCCGTGTGTGTAAGAATGGGTCTTCATAGAAACCCAAAAGAAATTGGGTTCCTGAGCAAGCCCAAAGATTCTCTTTAGAACTGCTATGTGCTTTGTATTAGGATTTCAAATGGTGGCCAGGTTTGTCCTCGATTGCAGCTTGGTCTCTAGATGGCTTCTGACCTGCCAGCAACCCAGACGTGAATGCCTTGGACCAGTGGTGCTCAACTCTGGCCCTAGAGATCTATTCCAGTCCTGGTCTTTATTCCAACCAGGTCCGAAATTAGTTCATTGCCTCTTAGCAGCTTCAATTAACTACCTTAGAACATGCTTGGAGCAAAAACCTGGACTGGATCAGACCACTGCCTTGGACCCATCCTCTATGATTACAAACACACAGACGCACACATCCGTCAGACACTTACACTGTGAGCAGACAGGCGTTTTGAGAAGTGGCATACTATATAAGCGACAGTTAGAAACATGCATGTGCGCTATCTGTTGCCACCATGCAGGATCCGTGACATGTGCTGCTGACAGCTCAGTGGCATTTAGAATTGCCCATGGTTATGACGGGCTAGGCTGGGAGATCTCATTATCTCTGTTTGGTTAAGTTCCCAGAGGTAACCCCCCAGTGCATGGATTTACAGTGCTATTAAGTCTCCTACTCTCACTCTTGTCATAAATATAACAGAATGAACTCATTACATCTGCCAGAAATTACTGTTAAAAAACTGGCAGATTTCACCAGGTTTCCTGCAGCCCCCTGTAAAGCTAGGTGACTGTTTTGAGGTTTACTGTCATTTCTTTCAGCTATAAGCCTTAATGTAATCATTGCATGGGCTTTGTAAATTCCTTGTGTGGGCCCCCGATCCAAACCAGTGTTGACTGGTCTGAGGTGGTGGTCTCTGCCAAAGCATTGCAGTTCAACCAGGAGTGTGCTACTGTAGCAAATACCAGACCCATTCTAGAGAGGAAATATTATATTGCATAAAGTCCATTTCTCCACAGCTATTTTTTTTGTTTTTAAATAATTACATCTTATCCTGTGCATGGTTTAAATATTTTTTTGTGTTATTCTCCCCTGTTTTCTGTTTGATTTTTGTTGCTATAAACCCTTTCTCTAGTTTCCGATCTTGGCTTTGCAATGCAATGCCCATCCTGTCCAGCAAACCTTAAACAGCTCCCTTGAGAGGGTAATTCGCGAGTGGGATGCTCATTTAATGAGATCTCTTCTGAAGTGCCTGCTGGGCTGTGCCTGTTATGCTTGACATCTGTCGGAGGGAGCTTGGTTGTGCAGCTCATCTCAGTGGATTGCACCTCCAATACCACCTCCAATACCACAGACTCTGTCTGGGGACTGGTGCATCAGATACATGGATGAGAGAGAGAGAGAGAGAGGGAGGGAGGGAGAGAGAGAGAGGGAGGGAGGGAGAGAGGGAGGGAGGGAGAGAGCGAGAGCGAGAGTGCAAGAGAGAAAAGAGAAAGAGGAGCGAGAGAGAGAAAAGAGAGCGAAAAGAGAGAGATGGAGCGAGAGAGAGAAATGAGAGAGTGAGCGAGAGTGAAAAGAGAGAGAGAGCGAAAAGAGAGAGAGGGAGCAAGAGAGAGAAATGAGAGAGAGAGAGCAAAAAGAGAGAGAGGGAGCAAGAGAGAGAAATGAGAGAGAGAGAGCGAGAGTGAAAAGAGAGAGTGACAGCAAAAAGAGAGGGAGAGAGAGAGGGAGGGAGCAAGAGAGAGAAAAGAAAGAGAGAAAGCGAGAGCTGTACTTACGTAATGAGCCACCAGTTCCCAAAACGTTTCTAAAGGGAAACCCCGGTTTGTCACTGCAGTGCAGAGCACCAGAAACGGGACTCCACCTTCACAACTGAAGGTGTGAAACATCCTGTGGGATCTCAATGCTGGCTTTGCTGGCAGGACATCTTTGCCAGGACATTGTGCTTTGGAGTGAGGGGTTAGGGTTAGGCTGGAGTGAGGGGTAGCTGGAACAATCCCAGGCACCTATTTGCTTGGCACAAGAGATACATGTTAGTTAGCTGCACAATGGCACTGCCGTGGGTATAGATTCAGACAGCAGGAATCGAATGCCAGGTATCAGATTTTTTGAACGTGGGAGAGATCCTTCTTCTGAATGAAACTAGTCCTCTGAAGAAAGTGTTCAACTAAACCCTTCTCGTTTGTTTTTATCACCACAGACCATTAGGCAGAAATCTAAAACATATTCCACAGCGAATGCTTTTCCAAAAAAAATAAATAATAAATAATAAAAAAAACCTGAAACTGTACATATGTATAACATTTCAGTAACTCTTTTGTCCGAAAAGAAAATGCAATTTGAATGCATGCCATTAATCATTCCTGGCGCCCTCAATTGGATTTTGGAAATCTCTAACTGGCAATTGAACGAGCAACATATTTCATTTCAAATGCTGCCTTGCCATTGTTTGGATATTTAATATTGGAAAGCTCAGGCAGTCATGCTCTATTATCATGCCTCCTGCTCTTGTCATGTTTAGTGGTTATCAAGTATTTTGGCTCTTCGTTAACCCTATTCCCCTGGTGTATGCCTGTACACAGTCCTGGGGAAGACATGCAGAGGGTACTGGAATCCCCGGAGCAGGCAGAGCGTTGGGAGTGTGGTGTCTGCCCACACGCAGCGATGAATACCCACTGCGTACCACTTGAGAAACGCTCAAGGATCTGAGGAAAGTGTGTGAGTTGAGCACGGCAGATTGTGTTCTGCTCTTGTGGAGCGGCACAACCCAAACGGGAATCTGTTCCAGCTTGCTGTTTACTCCATACGGTACTGGCACAAGCAGAAACCTTCCTTTATTTTTTTACTTTGAACATTGCCATGTTGGAACATTGTTCAGAGAATGTCTTCTTGTCAGGAACACTCAGGTTCGGCTGTTTGGCCAAGTTACTCCAGAAAGAAAGCATGGAGCCATTTAATGAGATGTTATGGAAAATGCCTCTTGAGTGCCTGCAGCAAGTAAAGGTATTAGATTATAAACGGTGAGCATTCGGAGGCTTCTGAATCACTTAGGCAGTGGAAAGCTGAGACGTGTCTGTCACAGGACCGCATTGAGACGGTCGAGGTAAACCATGGGATTCACACTTTATTGCAGCTCTCCTCTGGTTTGAACTATTGTGCTTCGGTCACAGTTTTAAGATCCTGCTTTTTTAGTAAATAAGTCCGTTTTAGCAAGTGTCGCTGCCGCTCTGAGTTTGACCTCAAGCGAATCAGGCGTCTCGACTCCAAGATGCTGTTGCTAAATTGTCAATGGGAGCCTTTGTGATGTTTTTTTTTTAATCCAAACTGTACTGTGTGGTGTTTCAACAGGATGGCAGGATTTGGAATCCCATTCAAGGTGAATAGTAAAGCGACTCCCCTTGTCATGTAATGTTGAAGAAGGTGAATTAAACCTGATGAATTGAAATGTGTTGTGCACTAATGTCACACCCTTTCCCAGATTCAGAGACCAATGCTAGATTGACTGAACCGTTAACACAGTCATGAATATTGGAATGGTGCTGTTCATTTAAAGATAGTGTTTCAATAAGTTTATCAGTAACATTTATCAAGCATGTCACACATATTAACAACACCCATTAAAACAGACCCGCAGGAAGCCTTGAACACATTTTTCCTTTTCATGAAGCAAATGAATAAATATCTGCGGCACAGCTTTCTTTGTTGTTGTTCAACACTGACACAGAAATAAAGAGTGTGTAACTGTTCATTACTGAGGCACGTCTTCATCTGTGCACCAGCGACCCCTACAGGTTCCTTTCTGAATAACTGTTCTTCTTGAAGTTGGGCTCATTGACCTCTAATTATTACTGTATCTTATGCTTTCTGTAATGTGTTGACTCACCCTTTACCATAGTTTACCATGGTTTGTCATGTATTTTTTAGCATGCTTTCTCATACCTTTCTGTGCTTTATTACACAGGCCCCAGAAGTATTCCATCGTCGACAAAGTATGCAATTATTATTATTATTTATTTCTTAGCAGACACCCTTATCCAGGGCAACTTACAACTGTTACAAGATATCACATTATTTTTACATACAGTTACCCATTTATACAGTTGGGTTTTTACTGGAGCAATCTAGGTAAAGTACCTTGCTCAAGGGTACAGCAGCAGTGTCCCCCACCTGGGATTGAACCCACGACCCTCCGGTCAAGAGTCCAGAGCCCTAACCACTACTCCACACTGCTGCCAATTTGTACTGCACCCCGAGACTGTTACCAAAGTATCCAATCTGTACCGCACCCCGAGACTGTTACCAAAGTATCCAATCTGTACCGCACCCCGAGACTGTTACCAAAGCATCCAATCTGTACCGCACCCCGAGACTGTTACCAAAGCATCCAATCTGTACCGCACCCCGAGACTGTTACCAAAGTATCCAATCTGTACTGCACCCCGAGACTGTTACCAAAGTATCCAATCTGTACTGCACCCCGAGACTGTTACCAAAGTATCCAATCTGTACCGCATCCCGAGACTGTTACCAAAGTACCCAATCTGTACTGCACCCCGAGACTGTTACCAAAGTATCCAATCTGTACTGCACCCCGAGACTGTTACCAAAGTATCCAATCTGTACCGCACCCCGAGACTGTTACCAAAGTATCCAATCTGTACCGCACCCCGAGACTGTTACCAAAGTATCCAATCTGTACCGCACCCCGAGACTGTTACCAAAGTATCCAATCTGTACTGCACCCCGAGACTGTTGCTTGTGGCAGACCTGTAGATAAAGGGTTCTAAATGTGTGGCTACAAGCGCTTGTGATATTCACAGTGCTCATGAGAGACAGCTAAACAGGTTTGATAGTCAGCAAGCTAATCACAACACATCAAATGCAAAAGATTCAATCAGGACTTTGAAATGGCAAGAGAAAGCAACTTTTACTGGTCTTGATCTTCCTTATAATCCCTTTTCAAACTTTGCAGTTTCATATATATATATATATATATATATATATATATATATATATATATATATATATATATATATATATATATATATATATATATATATATATATATATAATTGTCCCTGAATTTAATTAGAGCACTTGCTGTGGTTTAGCATGATCTGGTGTCACGTTTCACGAGTAAAAAGTGCATTTTGTTTCATGTTTCTTTGTTTAGGCACGGCGCATGTATAACCTGGCACAGACTCCCTCGATTGCTCGTGTCTATACATAGATGTATTTATGTATGTGTGCACGTCTGGCAAGCTCGGAAACCACACAGTTTAAGCTTTTAAAATGTGCAGAGAGGGCCAGAAACACACTGATGAGCACAGGAGCTAAAGGAATGGTAAAGCATTGCATTTACCACGTTATGTACGTGTGATCTCGTCGCTTCAGCCTGCGTCCCTTTGCTTTGATTTATCCAGTAAGCGTGCCTGGACACACATTGACTGTCTCCACCTGTAAAAAGCCATGTGCTCTGGATCCAGTTTCAGACTGGGTTTGCATTCCGCTCACAATCAGGATGGGCTTTTTAACCTGATCCAGGATTCGAGTCCTGTCCTTTGGTTTCATTTATAGCAACAGTCTTATTTTAAAACATTAAAAAAAAGCAAAACCCAGCATCCTGCGAGCCGCTCTCTCGCCTGCCGCCCTCAGATTCCCGGTGTGTGTTTTACGTGCTTGTGGGTTCCTGTGCAGCCATGGCCCATTCGTTGATGGAAATATCATTTTTCTGCTATGAATATCGCTTAATGTTCTGTCGGATTTCACCTGTTTTTTTCCATCTCCTTCTGAATGACCATATCCTCAACTTGAGGCAAAACCGCAGATCGGTACACAAAATAATATTGACTTTAATTTATAAAATGCAATCGTCGCTTTTCTCGGGCTGTGTAAATAATTCTGGGGTCCTGAATCACGCAGACCTTCACTGTTTCCAATGAGCAGCGTCATCCTGCAAGTAATCCCTGGGGTGAGCTTCTGGTCTTGGGGTGCAGGAGCTTGCAGGGGCTGTAGGTAGCAGCAGAGCTAGCCTTGCGTTGGCTCAGTTCTGAACACATAACCTTGAAATTACTGAGTGAACGGCCTGTGTTTGGGTTTATTTTAGCAAGGGATATATTTTCTATTGAGCTTTGCCAGGCACAATATTATTCTGGAAACGTACAGGTATTAACCATTAGATTTAAGACGAGAAAATAAACCAAATGTGCTGAGAACTGGTGCAGCCGGACAAAAATCCATTTGAGAGCGACCTCATTAGTGAAACACATGAATGAAACTGAAGACGTACTACTAATTACTAGCACACCAATGTTTCAAGGTACTGCTAATCCATCCCCCTTTCATTTTTCTTTCCCTTCTTTCTCCCTGCTTGCTCAGGATCATGAACCAGCAGCAGCAAGGTAAAACAAGTTGTCCCAGTTTGAGATGATGCTCCCCCCCTGCATGCGAATGTGAATGGCAGGCTGGTAGACACAGACCAGACTCTGTGAGGTCTACTCACTCCAAAGTGCAAGGGGGTGGCCAGTGTAGCGGACAGTGTGGTGTGACGCATTGACCCCTGCTGGTGAGAGGAGGTTAAAAGCTCCGTACCTGCTCATGCAAACCAGCCTTTTTGTGTAGTGGTTAAGATGCTTGCTTGAGGTGTGCGTGGTCGCTGGTTCATATGGGTCGATAGCTAGCTAGCTAGCTAGCTAGCTAGATAGATAGATAGATAGATAGATTTGATAACCCAAGCTGGTAAGCAATGTTGTATACAAGTCAAATATTTGAAGGATGTAAAAAGCTGCCTGTTTTGACTCTAATGGCTACAGCATGAGCTGGCGGGGAGGAAGAAGGCAGGGCAGATTCAATTACTAATGAGAATTATATCCATGCACCACTTTGGAGTTTTGCGAAAAAAAATGATGTCATTGTTTTTCCTCTGAGATCTGTGAAGTTTTAATTTTAATCAAATATTTTGGATTCTCTTTCAAACAAAAAAGGGGAGCCTGCAGTGAACAAACGTTACACTGGTAATTTAAAAACTAATGTCAGAGCAGCTCGGCCCTATCATTAATGCATGGCTCGTACACGGAGCTGTCAATCCTGACAGAAAACAGGAGCTGAGCTGTGACACTGCTAACTACACGCAGAGGCTCCATGCAGCTGAACAAATACCAACGCAATTACCAGCTCCGGTTGCTTTCTTTATATCACTACCAGATTAATATATTCTTGGGGCAGCGCTTATTTTTCTTTGGGATTGGGTTTCGTGGATTTAAAGAGACAGTGGTTCTTTCAAAGGTCTGAGAATCGGAAAATACCAAAGTGTGAAGACAGAACCACAAACACGCCCCTCGCTAACGTAAACGCCTGTCAAGAGTACCTCCTTCTGGACGTGCTAATTACCTTTAATGGTGCGCTGTGGGGGGACCTCCAGTCATTCTGGGCATCCTCTTGTGTTACTGGTTTGTCTGATCCGTTTTCCCACTGACTGTATTTTTCAATTACACAACAGTCATCCTGAGTTCACACTGAGTCTGGGGCTGGCTTGCGCTTGCACAGGAGAAACGACATGATAATCACTGCAGGAGTTCAAGACAAACACAACAACATCTACTAGAACAGGAGATCTGTGAATAACATGGACAATGGAAGACTTAGAAATGACAGCAGAGCATTGATGCAATATTTGACCTGTTGCCCGCTGGGCTTAGTGAGACGATTGCCTAATAGATATTTGAAGGCGATCGGAGACCCCCACATATATAAGCCATGGGGCTGCTGCAGAGGCAGAGAAGTGGGAGGTGGGGAGGTGTTAACCTGAAGAAAGTGAGCTAGCACTGGGGCTGTGTCTCCCCCTGAACCATGCTATCATAGCGGGGTTCAAGACGTTGGCATCAGTGACTGTAGCCCACCGGAGCTCCACGGGTGCTGACTGTTTGAAGCTCCCTTTGTGGCTCACTTGAGTTAGTGTTGCAGTGTCTCAGACTGGGTCAGCTGCCAGCGTGGACACACTCTGGTGGGCACAGCTTTGAGGACCAGGGGGTAGGGTAATACAATGAAGGAATACTAAATGGCTTGGTGATATCTCAGATACAATGAGGACACTCACTGTGAAGGCTGATGGAAAGGAATACCTCCAGCACCTAGCTATTCCAATAGGGCTGCACACAGGTCCTGATATGATGCTGTACATCAGTGCAATGGGCTGTCAGCTTGTAGTATCTCACACCACTGTGAGACCATACAAAGGCTTGTGCATGAAGCCAACACAGAAACAAGCCAACAAAGAGACAAGCAAACACAGAAACAAGCCAACAAAGAGACAAGCAAACACAGAAACAAGCCAACAAAGAGACAAGCAAACAAAGAGACAAGCAAACACAGAAACAAGCCAACAAAGAGACAAGCAAACACAGAAACAAGCCAACAAAGAGACAAGCAAACACAGAAACAAGCCAACAAAGAGACAAGCAAACACAGAAACAAGCCAACAAAGAGACAAGCAAACACAGAAACAAGCCAACAAAGAGACAAGCAAACACAGAAACAAGCCAACAAAGAGACAAGCAAACACAGAAACAAGCCAACAAAGAGACAAGCAAACAAAAAGACAAGCAAACACAGAAACAAGCCAACAAAGAGACAAGCAAACACAGAAACAAGCCAACAAAGAGACAAGCAAACACAGAGACAAGCAAACACAGAGACAAGCAAACACAGAAACAAGCCAACAAAGAGACAAGCAAACACAGAAACAAGCCAACAAAGAGACAAGCAAACACAGAAACAAGCCAACAAAGAGACAAGCAAACACAGAAACAAGCCAACAAAGAGACAAGCAAACAAAAAGACAAGCAAACACAGAAACAAGCCAACAAAAAGACAAGCAAACACAGAAACAAACAAACACACAAATAAACAAACACACAAACAGACACTCAAAGAAACACACATTGGAATACTATGACTATATGCAGGAGAGGATCGATTTAATTTCTTTCTTTATTTTTGTATTTTTTTTTTTAATAGAAATACATACTCCTTACAGGCGAAGTAGCCTTTAAAGAAACAAGAAACAGAAACCCCATGCTGCCGAGTGGCAACAGGGTTATAAACTTTTAACAAGAAACATGTGCGGCCCGTGAATTCCCTGAGAAGTGTTTGCAGGTGCGTGTGCCTGCATGTTTTTAGAGGTTTGCTCCAGAGCTCCCCCGGGCTTCGCTTTCATTTACTATTGAAACTAATAACCTGCAGGTACCCTCCAGCCCTCTGCAAGTGTACAACCAGGACTGCCCTGGCTGTATTTATGAGCTACCCAGAGACATTCTATTAAAGAGGTCCACGATCGCAAGGTGCAGTTCTGGTCAGGTAAACATTCAAAGAACATCCAAAACGACTGATGAAGCCTAATGAAGTGATGACGTATTCCCACTGGAGGCACCCTTACCGGCACGGATGGATTTATGGACTGTGGCTTGCTGGGTTGAGGCCGTTAAGTACTTGTTACCTGACATCGCTGCAGCTGAACTGACAGGCCCGCTTTTATTGGATTCAGTGAAATCAATGAAAATAACGAGCAGAGGATTGAAGGTTAGCCAGTCAGGTGAAGGATGGCGTGCTGGAGAAGAAGCGTTTTACAAACGCACTCCGGGGTTGATTCTTAAAGAGACGTGTACTCCAAATCGCCATGAACCCCGAACAGATTTCAAACCAGACGAAGCAAGGAGGGAAGACACGGGGGCGCTGTAACCTCATATACAATGCGAATCTAAAGAAAAATAGAGGAGGAAGCTGGTGAACCTCCAGCCAATTCAACCTGGTGAAGTAGCTTTTAAAAGTTTACCGCGGTACATTCTCACAGTCGGGTTTCAGTTTCCCATGCTATACTCATGCTATGCATTTACCGTATCTTTCAGTATAAAACTACAAATAAAACACTACACTGTGATTCCTAATAGGACTTTCTACTCTGAAATGGGTTGATTTCAACACAGTGGGACAATACTGACCGTCAGTATTTTTTTTTTTTCTTAGTTTATTGTATTTGAGTAAAATAAACACTGTCAACAACGGCTTTGCTCTGTTCATTCCTGGGGGTTTGTCGCCACCTGGTGGAGGAAATGGTCAGTTCAGCGCGTCCTGTTCTAACAGGGAATCTTCCAATCTCAGCTCAGTTATGCAGTGTTATGCAGTTGACTACGGCAATAGAAGCGTGTAGAAGTGTATCTGTCTGGCTTCTAGAAATGATAAAGAGGCAAACAGTCTTGGGCTGGGGGGGCTGAGGCGGTGGGGGGTTATGTCACTATTGATAAAGCCGCCTTTGGCAATGCTAACGAACTGCAATGTCTTCTGATAAGGTAAGGTCTTGGAAAGTCCAGCCTACGTATTACTGTTGCAAAAGCAGGAAGTGCGATAAAATGGAGCGCTTTATTAAGCCTTTACCACCAGAGGGAGCTGTTCATGTTTTGTTTGGCGAAATGAAGAATTCTTTAAACGTAAGCCTAACCTCGAAGTGATTATCAGACTGCCAGCTTGCTGTTCAGTGCTCCAATGAGGAATATACCAGTTATAATCTGTGTAAACGACGACGCAATCTACTCAAAGCGAGGACGATCCCAGAACAGTTCGTGCCGACCAGTCAACAAACTGTGCTTCAGGTTGAAACACAGCTAGTGAAATCAAATCATTTTATAAGCACCAGAAAGCAGAGCCCGTCATGGTAAATATGGTTTCCAGCGCTCTTCAGAACTGTTATCTCTCATGCTTAGCGCACATTGCTGATGGAAGACGGGGATCTCTCTCTGTGTACTGATTCCTAAAGGCATGCTTGCTGCACATCTGCATGTTCATGTCTCACAGACACTCTCTTTCAGCCATATCGTGCCACGATTAAAGGGAGCCACACAAGCAGATTCACTGTGGTTTTGCTGCAGTGCAATGTCTGCCCCAGTTTCTAATGTTAATGTATTATCAAAAACAGAAGGGTGCTCCTGCATTCCCCTGCTCAGTGTTATTTTACTAGCGTTTGCTTATTGTAACATCATTATGAAAGTGGCACAGCAAAGTGCTGACAAACACAACAGACTCACTGTAAAGCACATGCACACAATGCAAACCACAGTAAGAATAGAAGCATGTTGAAAACATCATGCTAACCACAGCAAGGCATGGTAAACACATGGTATAACCGTGCGAAACTGCAGCCATGCCTTTCAAAATCACCCAGGTATGCACATGAGCAGCCAGATCCTGCCTTCAAATAGCCTGCAGTCCACACCTGGGACAAGGCAGCTGCATAGCGACACACACACACACGCACACATGCACGCACACACACACACACACACTAAAGGCAGGGTTCAGCCTCTATACTGACAGGTGTAAGCTGTGCCTGGCATGTTTGTTTAACACAGGTCTGGCCCACTCGTCACACCTGGGGATCGATACACATTACCTTTCTGTAAAAATGTTTACCCTTCAAAGTGTGTCTCGACTTCATGTAAATCTTATTGTGAGCATTAGATTTTAATTTGATTAGAGCAGGGGCTACAAAAGGGGGTGTGGGCTGTGTGTGTGTGTCAGTGTGTGTGTGTGTGTGTGAGTGTGAGTGTGTGTGTGTGTGTGTGTGTGTGTGTGTGTGTGTGTGTGTGTATTACAGTACATCTACAAGCATTTACAGTTAAAGAATATACTACTCTGAAACAGCTTATGAAGTTGAAATATAAAAACATAGTGGATTTATACCTATGAAATGGATTATATTGAGTGCATATTTACTCAAAGTCCACTTCCCCAAGTTTGGAAAATCAAGTTGTTTTTCTCTGTATAACCACTAGATGTCACTGTCCCGGCTCTCTGGTTGAGAGTGGTGGGAATTTCCAGGATGGCTGTGTGCTATTGACAATGTAACCCTGTTTATCAAGGGCTATTTATACATCTCCTTTTCTTTCCATTGCACAGGCTGTGTCTGCTGAGTGTTTAGTGCATGTGTAATTGAAGAGGAGTCTGTTCCCGACCCCTGGACTTCAGACAGCAGGTGGGAATATGTCACGCTCTGATTTATTTATCAATGCGGAGAAACAGTCTACAGTATGTGACATATAACTGGAAAAAAAGCCTGACATGAACTAATACAAACACGGGCAGAAATAAGAGTGGTTTAACTGAAAAGTGCAATGCAGTATAAAGCAGGGTAAAGCTTTACAAGTCCTCCTACTGAGTACCTGCACCCCATATTGCACAGCGCTGTCCATACAGCACACACTGAGTACCTGCACCCTGTATCTCATTGCACAGCGCTCTCCATACAGCACACACTGAGTACCTGCACCCTGTATCTCATTGCACAGCGCTCTCCATACAGCACACACTGAGTACCTGCACCCTGTATCTCATTGCACAGAGCTCTCCATACAGCACACACTGAGTACCTGCACCCCGTATCTCATTGCACAGCGCTCTCCATACAGCACACACTGAGTACCTGCACCCTGTATCTCATTGCACAGCGCTCTCCATACAGCACACACTGAGTACCTGCACCCTGTATCTCATGTGAGGAGCACATGTCAGTTCCACATGGGTTCACACAGCTGCCTGGCCAAACCTTATGCTCAAACCACCACATCATCACAGAGACTCGGGTGAATGAGAGGGTGCTGGAAACACACATTCCTGCCTCCGTCGCTGTCACACGGTTCCAAGCATGATGAAATAGTGTGCGGTACAAACAGTTCAGAAAGTGTCCTGTGATCAGTGAAGATGTAAAGTTCTGCTATGCTACCAGTGTAAGCGCGGGTCATGGGTTTGGATGCTGGTTACCCAGGGAATGCAATGTTCTCCAGGCACACGCACAGGGCTCCACGCCCCATGCTGATCCACATGCCTTGGGTCCAGAACTGAAATGTGAAATGTCTGCTTGATCTTTGTCTTTTGTCTTTTTTTTTTTCTTTGAATGAGCAGTTTTGTTTTCTTTTGGGTTGGCTCGCTGTATTAATTCAATGTGTTTATTACACAACGCTGGAGCTGTGCCAAGGATTCTCTGTTCATAATAATAAACAGAATATCTTCGGCTGGACCCTCCGTTTGCTAACACTTGACAGGAAAGGTGCTGTATAAATGCTTGTTGTATTGATTATACAGTCATCCATGGCTTCAAACACGCTGTCATGTGACACAGAGAGAGACAAGCAACAAGAAGACGATGTTAGAATCGAAGCCTCGTTTTTTGGAAATTAGCCCCATTTCTGGAACCGACTGCCCCATTTTTGCAAATTTGCAGTTTTTGTAGAAATGTAACATCAACTGCAGTAATTTGCACTTTAAAACAAACCAGCGAATAAAATTCAACTTAATTTGGAATATAGTGCAGCCGTTATTTATTTATTTTTACATAAGAAAGGCTCAGCTGAAACTGTATTCTGCAGCTTTGCTAAGCTATTAAAGTCGGTTTCTATAAACTACATCAAGCGCGCTCTTCATGATGAGATCAGCTTTAACCCTGGTCTTGTGATTTGCCATGTTTTCCTGTGCTTTACAGACTAAGCTTTACTGTGCATTTGCCATAGAATACTGCACTCAACTTTTTGAAGGCTTCAGTGACAGTAATCCTTTTTTTTTTTCCTTAAATTCCCATCCCTGCTAAAAATAGTTTTAACAATAAGCACATTGCTTTTCCAATAATCATCACAGGGGTGCGGTTACTAGTTCTGTTTTCTTGGGAAGGGTGATGCTGGAGGGAGTTCCAGCAATGTGTGGGTTTCAAGCCACTGCTTATTAGAAATGGGAATCCGAAACCAAAGGAAAATGTTACTGCGAAATGAATGACCTTAATGTGTGGCAAGACCATTCCAAACCACTTCTACCTGACACACACACCTGGAATACCACACACTTCATGCAGGAGCGGAGGAAAGCCCCGGGGAGAATCTGATGCCATGCTGTTCTAGAAATCCTTAAAGACGAGTCTAAGCAATATTATTAAACCGCTATTGTCACCAATTAGATTAGCTCTCTCTGCTCCAGGGACTGCTCTTTGACAAACAGATCTGGATTGTGAGACTTGCTTTGTCGTTTGATTTACCCAGCCCTCAACGAGTCACTGGGGCAGGTTATTAAATCGAAATCTCGCAGTCTGTCGAGGTGCAGATCAAGCTGGTTTTGAGTTAGCGCCCTGGAGAGCATGGTACAGATGAACAGTTAAACAAAATCAGGAAGTTACCTCTATAAAGTCCCAGACCTTCTATTCAGACACGGTCACGTCATCGGCATGGAAATTCCTCGCCTAGATTTAAAAAATAAAAACACCTTCCTCTTTCCTCTTCCTCTTTGTACTTTTTTTAAAGAGTCACTGTGTTTCCAGAACTCCCCAGGCACTTTGTTGGAGTGCTGTTGTGAGTAACAGGGGTGCCTGGTGAGGGTAGGCTCTGTGCCTCTGTTGTGGAGTTAGCGTACCATGTGTAGAAACGTGTCACACTCTGTAATGCTGCACAGTGGCTATACCAGATCACAAAGTCAGCAGGCAGCACTCTTCTCACTGGGCTAGGGGGCAGTCCAGACACTTCAGTGCCACTGTAAGTGAAGTCCTTGTGCTGAAGGAGGTACCGTCCTTCGGTTGCGTTATTCAATGTTAAACGTGTGCTCTTGAGAACATCACAGAGCTGATTGCTTTCTCCCATGGCTGAGGATGTGATCATGTCTGACGGGTCACTCCCTGTCTCTTTGGACGGTGTTTGATGCTCTGTCCCACACTTCACACTACATTTGCACACAATCCACAGGCTAATGGCTGCTTGCTGCTTGGAGAGCCTCATCCTTTGATACCAGACCCATTTGATCCTCCTCACTTGACTGAGGCTGTTGATTAGCTTACACTTGATCGATCTCAGCCATACTATTTAATCTTGACAGCCATTGTTCAGGGCAGTGGATTGGAGGTTTTTGATATACATCTACTATTGTCAAATGTGATACAATTATACAGTGTCACACCCACTTCACCGCCTGTGAAAAACAAGCAGACAGACGACAAGGCCAGAGGGATGTACAGCTCATAACTGACGTCTTCATTGCAACATCCTGCAGCTCTGGGAGATCAAATATTGCACAACACTGACTTCAGCTGAGTGCTGTTTGTTTTGTGATGTGGACCAGTTTCATCAGGGAGCACCAAACTCACTGCACTGCTGTGACCCGAGCGAGATTCGAACCCGGGTGCAAAGTGAGAGGAAATGAATGAACAATACAACTGTGTGTTGTGGGATTCAGCATCCCAGCGGCTGGAACACAGTGAACATGAACTTTACAGACCTTGAGAGATCATGAGGATTAATCATTTCCATATGTGATCTAAGTGGGGCTGTCCCACAGTAAAAATAAATAAATAAACTGCCTCCCAGCCACCTCAAAATGCCATGTGTTATCATGAACACCCTGACTGCAGTGAGCCAGAGAGTGAGTCAGTCTGCCAGCCTAAGAGGGACTGTCCTTGTGCTTTCCCTGAATCAGGAAAAATGATGTGACGTGTCTGTGAGTGTGCCTGTGTGTGTACGTGTGTGTGTGCGTGTGTGCTACCCGGAGCATCGCTCTCAAACACTGAAATTCATTGAAATAAATCTGTTGAAATTGTTTATTTCTGTTTTTCTTCGTCATATCATTTAATTCATTATTAAAAAAAATAATAAAACCACAAGACAAAACACAACATATTATTAATAACAGTATTGTAAACATATACTAGTTTATTTCTGTTTTACCAGCAGCCTAGTACACTGTTAAAGCCGTAAGAGCTCAATACAGTGAAGTTAGATAGACCGATTACAAGTGAAACACGACTGTTTCTCTAATATTAAACGTATAGAAAGTGTGAGGCAACAGTTCGGTTTTTATTAATGCTGGGAGGAAGCTTTTGTTCCGCATCATCCTTTCCACTCTCCTTTCGAGACTCGACTTGCACAGAACACTTTCCGGAAGGTCACGTCATTATGGTTTTTCCTCGAAAAAAAAAATCTAACTGTTGTTTTCCCTCGGGCACGAAAACTTTTTTTACACGGATGTAAATATTTACAACCGGGGAAAAACTGCGGCTGTTCGGCTTTTTTTGTGCTAGACACAAAACGGAAAGCAAAAGAGAAAATTTGAAAGCACGAAGCTGCTCGATGTATTATTATAGTGAACTTCCTCTTTGATCAAAACAAACATATTCAACATGGAAATGTAATTAACAAGGTAGATCAAACACCATACGCATTGATTATGTTCAAATCTAAACTATACAAATTTGCTATTGTCAGTTTTTATAATTGATCAGTGCTTTATATTATATATTTTTTATCAATATGAAGCTGATGGTACAGACTACACAACATCAAAAACCCTACATCAATGTTTAAAGAAACCTCGAAATTTAAAACCGGCGTCTTGTAAAAGAAACGTTTGTGTGTGTTTTTTTTTTTAATCGAGATAGTTACTTCGTGTCGTATGGAAAATGAGCACTGGAACTTGAAACAGAAACACCGCGTTGAGAAAGTGGGCGTTTCCAGTTTTGAGCGTGCGCTGATTGGTCCGTTTCAGAGGAGGAGGGAGTGTATAAAACTCAAAGAGGTCTCGTGTGCTTTTAAACTGTGCATGAATGATCAAGGAAGAAACACAGCAAGCAAGCCAGCCACGAAGACTCGAGGAATATCTCACAAGTTAAACTAGAAGAACTAAGAAAAAAACCAACAACAACGACACTGAAATAAACCACAGTGTAGACAAACACGCATCTGACGACCTTTAACATTATAGTTTATTTCTGTTTGTTTAAAAAGAAGTCAAAGGCATTTTTTTTTTGTTTGTTGCTGATTACATAACATTTTTGGAAAATGCAAAAACTCTGCGCACTTCTCGTCTTATTTTTCCTAGCATCGGTTTACACTGAATCGGTAAGTACAGTATGTATGTATATATGTATATATATATTTGATCATTAACTACAGTGAATTCGCCTCAAGCTGTGCTTTGTTTTGGCTTCTCAAAGGTGGTCCTCTTGGTTAAAGTGAAAATCGCAACAGTTTGTAACAGGAGAAAACAGGCTAGTTTCAAGTTGTATACGACAAACTGAAATACTCTGACACTGAAATGTGTATCTAAACATTTGTGTAGCATGTGTTTGCGATTTTTTTTTAGATTGTCTGTCTTTTTTTAAAATTTAATTCCCACTAGTTTAATAGTTTTGATCGCAGATATTCAGACCGAGGGAGCAGCATAGTTACACAAACATGCTGACTGTCCCAGCATCAATAAAGAGGATAACCGCACAACGAAACATGACGTTAATACTGCACTGTGAACACCTAAAACCTTCCACACACAACTGCACACCGCTGGCTTTGAGGTTTGCTACATGTGTGCTCCTGTTTGTTGCTGTTTTGGGAAGTTTGTTACATTGTTTGTGACTTGTGATTCCGTCTCTTCACTGTGTGTGGAATGCGTATAGACACTGAGGGTGAACTATTGACTCCATACTGAAACATTAACGCTATTTAATTAAGCTGAGTGTTATATAATAATGAATATGAAGATTCATCCTTATAGAGAGGGGGAGAGACTAGCATTTTACATTCATGATCGGAAGCGTACCCTGAAAATGTAGCTTTTTGATGATTAGAAACCGGTCTAACATCTTTAAATATATGAACAAGGGGTACATTATAAAGTGTGTGTTTTTTGCGGGTTGGGGGTACATTATAAAGTGTGTGTTTTTTGCGGGTTGGGGGTACATTATAAAGTGTGTGTTTTTTGCGGGTTGGGGGTACATTGAGAGAAGGATCATGTAATTAATATGCATTCTTTAGTCTGTGACGCGTTTGTGATGTAATGTAAGGCAGTGGTTACCATATTTGGAAATCCCGACTTTTCGTTTTTAACATGTTGGGTGATTTTAATTATACCTGGTTGTATTGTTTGTGTGTGTGTGTTTCTGTTCTGAGAAACGGAGACATTTCTGATAATCCCATTTTCCCTTTTGGACTCTCTGTACTATTGTGAAATAGCATTTTTGGATTACATTTCAAAGTCAACAGAAGATGAGGAGGGGGTCGGGGTATTTTCTTCTTAGTGAAGGCAATAGAATTACATTCTCATAATTTTGTCATATGGTGCTAGTGCCATAAAACAGACTGACCCACAGGTTATATTGCGTCTGAGAACAGCACTGCGAACAGATCGGAGAGAGACGTGAGCGTGTGACAGTTGGGACGTGGTTGTTATTTAGGAATGTTTGGGAGTGGAACCTGATGGCTTCTGGCTGGCTCTGCCTGGGGACGAAAGCAATGAAGTTGCAGCTTTCATTATGCCCTTGGGATAGGTGTGCTGTCCAGATGGGGTTCAGAGCCTAATCTGCTATTGAATGTGACGGGTTTATCGAGGCCTGGCCTGGTTTCAGAATGGATTTAGCACTCTGGAGATCGTCCCTGTGCTGTGGGAGCTGAGGATACATTCAGTAATACACATAGCAGCCCCACAAGGACTGAGAACACGAAGACTTTTACATCTGAAGAATACACAGTCATTTATTTACTGGACTGTGAACACATTCTAGGAGACAGTCGTCCACTGAAGTTGTTTCAGGGTTTTCTTCAACTGTTATTTCTTCTGGAAAGGGGTTGCCACATAAAAAGCAGCTTTGGGGTTTGGATTCACTGAAATTTCAAGAAAATGTTTTGCCAGGAGTAGTCTGTGGTATCCCTCAGAACCATGCAGAGAGACTTTTCTCCTTCCCTTTCCTTCCCCTTGGATTTCATTCTAAATCACATTCCTGTGGAATGTGACCCTTGCAGACCTCTACCGGACCCCTTTAGGGATTTCTCACACTCGAACGGATGTAAATGGTCCGAGTTTCTTTCTTTCTTTCTTTTTTTCCCCCTCTCCATTTGATTTATTTTCATCAATGAGGTGGTCGATTTGCCTTTCTTGTATACAGGAACGGTCTCTCAAACATTTGAATAATCAGTCTGACTTTTTGTGTTCGCCCCCTTGCAGTAACCCCCCCAAACCCCAGCTAGCTGTGTCTTAAACATCAGCAATGCAAGACCGCTCCACCCGATCATCATCCGATCGGCTCTCCTCCTCCTCCTTCTCCTCCTCCTTCACTTTTTGAAGTTTTCCTCTCCTGTGCTTGTCTCAAATCGTTCTAGGTGTGTTTTTAATGTCAAGTCATAATGGGGAAAGCCCCCTTCTTTTCACTCCCTCTGACCTTCAAGATGTTGCCTGTTGCTCTCGGTAGGCGCTGTGCTCTTTCACATGTCCCGGTGGAATGCGGGCCTTGAGATTGATGCTTGAAATCCTTTGCAGTCGATGAGTGTGTGTGTGTGTGCGTGCGTGTGTGCGTGTTCTGCTTGCTGGGCAGAGTTCAATGCCAGTGAAAGGCTGCAGGGAGAACATGATAAATACTTTTCACCAGGGTGTAATAAAGGTTGCAGCATTCCTGTCCACTGGGCTATAAAATCCCATTTACAGCAGGAATGCTAGCATTGGGGGCTTATTTTTGAAGTGGGAGGTGATGGTGTCTTAATAGCGATTAGAAAAGTTGAAGGCGATTCACCCAGAAACAAACAGAATAAACTGTGGTCGTACCGTACATGAATGGGGACCAGGACTGTACTTGCCCTCGCTTATTTTAATGTAGGACCTAGTGCCTTTTCTGAGGGAGGCTTGGTGTTCAAATATCGCCTGATCTTTTTTTTATGCTTTGATTTTGTTTTCCCATGAAGAGGATTTGCCTTGGGAGGTTTTGTTCTAGAAAGTTTCTATTTTCAGAACACAAGAAAAAAGCCAGGAATGTTGTAGTACAGCCCATTCTGGGGAGAGACGCACTGCAGCACATAACCTTGAATTATGAACAACACAAAGTTTAATCACGTCTTAAACACTGCGAGGGGACAAGAAGCAACCTGTGACTCTTTACCAACCTCTGAATGAAACTGTTTGACTTCTTTCTACTTCAGAAACTTGTGCGAAATAATGATTTGGAGTGAAGACTTTCTAGTCCAGAAAGTGGTCTGTGATTCTTGAACGCTCCTTAGTGCTGCATTTAGAAGAACTAAAGAAAGTTAAATACGTCCCAAGACGAACGTTTCGACTGTATCAAAGCCTAGAAAATGAAAGCTCTGTTTCAGAGGATCCTGGAGTTGTATTACTGCCCAGTCCTTGGACTTGTATTCATCAGCCACCCAGGCGTAGCCAGTGGAGAGAACCAAGTCCAAGGAAGGAGATACTGAAGCCAGTGTTCTGGGTCAGATGCCCCCAGGAAAGCATGTCCCTACCCCACAGCATGGGACGAGGGCTCTTTGTAAAGTGGGATCCGTGCTCCACAGATTCCCCTGAAATAAACACCTTCAGTTGTTGCTGGATGCCTTCAACCCTGAGTTCTCCTCCAGGACCCTTTCATCTCCACACTTCAGTGTTTCTTTCTGACCCGAGCATTGAAAGAATGTATATCTTAATGTGTTTGAATGTAGGTTCCTGTTGCTGTCCCCTGCTGCTGCTTGAGGTCCAGAGTAAGCAGACCGTTGTTGCTATGCAACAGGATTGGGGCGCTACGGCTGGGGGGGTACCATGCCTTGCAGGGGGTTCAAGGCATTCCTCTTGTATTCGTGTTCTAAGCTGCAGCTCATCTCCACAGTATGAAATCAGATCTCCACAAGAGAGGAGAGATCATCTTTCTAGGTAAAGCAAATAGTCCAAGGGCTTGACATATTTTGACAAACATATTGTAATAATTATAGGAAGGTATTCACTTGTTGTTCAGACGTCTCGCCAAAGTTTTCCCCAAGTTTCTTGTGCTACTTGCTTTTATCTTGTAGGTTTTTTTTTTTTTTTTTAATGAATACTTGCCAACCTCTCCAATCAGACCTACATAGCTTCGACCTTGCAGTTTCAAACATCGCAACTTTATTTTAAAACTCCTTTGGAACAAAATCAAAGGCCCTCCTCTGTGAAAAGGCTAGAACAAGTGAAACAAAGAGAGGAGCTGCTATGAAGGCTGGCCTGTAAATAACCCTGCGACGGCCAGGCAACTCAAAGAGGTTGAGATGATCCCATGCAGAGAGTCTGAAAACCAGAGGCTGCGTTTTATTGCAGAGGTGAACCGTTTATCCACTGAAGATACAATATGTGTGCTAAATCCAATTGGTTCCAGTGCCAGCAGGGGAGGGAGCAGCTGATGTAATTAAGTTTGTCCAGGAAGGACAGCAACCCGCTTCCCCAGTACAGAACATCTCGGCTGGGCAATTGTGCTGTGGCTGCTTGAACGGCATTTAGAGAACTTTTATTACATGTCGTGGAGCAAACAAACCTGTTCTCTGCATTCGTCTCGATTCCTGGAAATAGAGTATATAACTAAATGGGTTTTTTATAATCTGTATATCAGCCTGGAATGCAGGGTTTGTGGTGGTTGCTACACATCTTTTCTACTTGGCAAAGATTTAAATGCTTAACCATTTATTAATCTCGAATAATGCAGTAAACCGTTTTTATTCCCTTCTGTAAAATGAGTCGGGTGCTTATTACCAGAGCTGTAAATACTATAAGTGATGGGATGAGAGTCCAGGGTCATTATCCTCCAGATAGCAGATGCTTGAATCTACAAGGCAGATGGGACGGATTTGCATGTTGGGACGGTATCCCTCTGGTGTTTTGTAAGACTTGTTTGTTGGGGCTGGTGCACAGAAACCACATGCTTTTTAGCAGCTGTGTTAATTTTATTTTGTGTTAAGACCGCAGTTTGGGATTAATGGATCATGACTGGAAGTGGTATTGCCTGTCTAAACATTTGTGCTGGAGAGGAGGGCCGCACAAATGCATTGTGATGTTACAGCAGACAGAGCCAGCCCCAGAGAGATGAAGGTTCAGGCTCTGTGGAAGTGAACACACCACTCTGTGTGTGTGTGTGTGTGTGTGTGTCCTGTAAACAAGCTCCTTGATTCGTGTTCATTGAATAGGACCCTCTTGAAGTTTGCGTGTTCCAGTGTGTCCAGTTCCTAAAGTCTTACCCTTCCATGTTTTTTTTGAGGATGTCTTTTAACAGCTTCCCCAAATGTACTTTGCATTTCAATCCCAATTGCTATTCCTGCTTCTTGACGTTAAACAAAGACTTTCACCTGATGGTTGGGGGGTTATTTACATCTCAAAAGGCTTACAATGGTGGAAGAGTGCACCCCGGGTGGCCCCCCTGAACAAAAAGCATGTGCCGTCCAGCTTGACAGTAACAGAGCAGTACTTCTGTTACAGCAGGGCTGCGTCGCGCTTACACTCCTGCGCTGCAAACGTGTGTCTGTTTCTTTCTTTGCAATGTCATTAGAATCGAATGGGTTATCAGAAAGAGTGACATGGCTTGGTACGCTGTAGCTGAATTAATAAGAATAGAGGAAACGGGACGGGGAAGTACAGGGCAGGCGAGTGAATTCTCTTTCATGTAAATCCCCTCGGTCGCGGACTTTACAAGATAAACCACAGCCGTCGCTGGAGGAGGAATAGATGTAGGCAGGATGTCATGTTTCAGGTCGCTTGTGTGAAGCGACTCCCACGCAAGATATACAGTATTGCAGAGTAAGGGCAAAAGAGCTGAGGTGTCTTTCTCTTAGAAAATCCCCAATTTAAAAAGCTATCGCCTTCAGTGACTAATGTATGTATAAATGTACCATGTCAAGTTTCTATTTTTATAATGTGTGCATTTATAGATATATATCTCCCCTTTTTTTTTTCTTCAACATTCTGGCCGGGCAACTTCTCAACCTCCGTAGCGTTCATGCAAAGCTTTTTAAAACTTCAAAACAATGAAATGGTGAAAATCTCCAATTTGTTTTTTCAAAGTTCCTAAACATGAGGTAGACTGTGTAACAATGGTCCTGTATGCTGTGAGCTCAGGGGAGGAGTGCAGTCTGCTCAGATTCACCCTGCACTGTGCCACAGGCAATCGGCAGGTCTGAGGGGGGCTGAGTGATCTAAAGCTCTCCATGCAGCCTGTGCTCAGGCTTTCCCAAGGATAGACCACAAAACAAACGCAAGAGCAAGTCAAATGTATATATGTCCAGACCATTCAAGTAAATATATATAGGTATGTGTTTTGAAAGGAGGTATAACTGCGGTGTTAAATTACTTCTCATGGGACGTGTCGGGCAAAAGGCTTTTGTCTGAAATGTCCTGAATTTTTTTTTTTTTTTTTTTTTTTTCAAATCATTTGAAATTTGTGTACATCCCCCAAAAAACTTGGCATGTGTATGCGTGCACGTTTTGAATGTCCTCCAGTAAATTGGATGAAGTGAATTGATTTTAATGAGCCTCTTTTTTTTTTTTAACCAGTCTCAACCTGTATAACAGGATGTTCCCTTCCCTGATTCTGACGTAGCAAAGCAGGAAGGGCCTCCAGATGTGTTCCGTCTCGGAGGCACTGGGGAGATTCTATCAGAATAAGTAGATATTTCAGGGAAGTTCCCAGATGTGCGGGGAGTTGGGCCTGAAACATGGTGTGCCTGTGAAATGGAAAAGCCAGCCAGGAACAAGTGTGTGCTCTTCCAGCAAGGGACCAGCAACATGATACAGTGAAACAGAGTTTAGTTCCACTTGCGAAATAATTTGAAAGCACTTTCATTAAAGTTACTGCAAGCAGGAATGTGCGTCTTTTTAAAAAACTCTTGAGCACTGAATTTGACGCCTGCTTAGTTGGCAATTTACAATAACCCTTCTGTTTCAGACTGAAGGAGCACTTCCTTTTCACAAGATTGTTAAAACCCTCTGTCATTGTCTTAGGTGCGCAATTAAGGGCCAGTAATCTTCATTAAAAATGCAAGACTCCTTCCATGCGCTCTAATGATGGGAGTCTGTTGATTTATCTTTGTTTTGCTTTTAGTTGTGGCTCAGATAAGTGCTCTACCCACAAGTTTGTTTCCCTGTAGAAAGGGTTGATAAGGATGTATCTGGGGAAAACATGCAAAGGGCAGCTCTGTTTTATGCATTGTGTGTGATTGGGACAAAGGGGAGTTATCAGAGTCCTATTTCTAATGATCTTACTCATTCTGGCTTTCACACTTGTGAAAGATTAACAGACCCCGTCTCCAGCTCTGTGTCTTTGTTTAAGCAGACACCCTCTGAGTTTCGAATGTTGGTGAGTCACAAAGGATCTGTGAGTCATGCTGCTTGCCTAGGGAGGTGTTTACGAATGGAGCAAGCAGTGAGTAAAGCAGATGGGCACGTGCATGTAAACCAGGAGACTCAGGCAGCGAATAGAGTGAAACCAGGGTTTTAAACAAGGGATTTACAAAGAAACAAAACCAGGAGGGGTTTGAGAACCGTTGACTCTAGCCTGTTTTTGCATTCCTCCATTTGGTGTGTCGTCTGCAGTCAGCTACTGGATGTCTTCACATGGAAGATGGGTGGCGTAGCTTTGGTCTTTATTTGTTTATTTATTTATCACTATTCTTGCATTACATTTGGTGTATAAAAAAAAAAAAAAAAGCCAAGTTGTTTGAAGCTGGGCTGGGCACTCCACTCAGAACAGCAGAGCAGTAAATTAACCCACACACTTCATCTTTCAATAAAGGACGGTGAAACCATTGAACTCGATGCAAGCAGGTTGCAAACCAAGCGGGGATGTGATTGTAAAGCAAATGGCAGAGAGAAGTGTCCTAACTGCTTTTGTATCGTCTCAGTCATTCGTGTTGGGTTGGTTGATTGTAGTGTAATGAGCGCTTGCTCATTGTAAGTGGAGAGGGAGCAGATACTTCCAAAACCCAAGCCAGGGGCCGTTCAAGAGTACAGTTGACTTGTCTCTATAAGCAATCTCCACCTAAACAATCCGGTGATCCTATCGAATTACGCACTGTGAACGAATACCTGGAACCAAACAGTTTCTGCTCAAGTGTACCTTTTGGAATTCTCTTTGTTGTGAACAACGTATCTTTGTCTCCTGGTTTAATCTCCTTGTTCACAAGCTTGCTGATCATGCCGATCTTGAAGCTGCAAACACGCTGAGCATGGTAATGTGATCAGGGGAGAGACGGGGCTCTATCCCCACTCATAACTTCATTCTGTTTGAGGAGGAGGTTCAGTGTACAGGGAGTTGTATTTACCCTCTGCCTGTCCTGAGATGAACATGACAAATATGTGGAAGGAAATATCACTTTCAAGGTTTTCGTCTCTCCCAACAGTGAAGAAACGCAGCAGTGACTAATCTGGCATTAATGCAACGCTGACTGGGGGAAGCGGGGGCTGAGAACTGCTAAGCTAACAACCTGTATTCTTACTAGAGAAAGTGGTGTGTGGGGGGTGTACATGTGCTGTAGAGTTGTTACAAGATTTGAAAAACCAGTATATTGTTTTTTGAATCCTGTATCCCATATCTTTTCTGATTTCTAGATCCTAGATTTATTCTTTTCCCCAAATGCTTTCATACATCAACCACAAACCTGCCCCTTCCCACATCTTGTGTGCATTAGGAAGTCTTCCCCACCAATAGCACATACTAGCATTCCTTCTGCTCACATGACACCGTCATTACTGCCTGGCCTGGACAGCATCGCCGTTCCATTTCCTGTTTCCTGAGCCCATGATTCCTGTGTAACAGATGTGAGAGTTAAAGGTTACCCTGATTACTTCCTGTCCCTGCCTGACCCGCAGTGACCTCTCCTTCCTTTTCGGACTAGAAAGCATGACGTTAACTGGCTCCTGAGGATTTGAGAAGCTTGTTAACACAGCCCAGCGTGGTAACTCTCACAGGGACAAGAATAGCTTGCTCTTAATGGAAATGTAATTCGTACGCAATCGCTGCAATGGATAATGCTATTCTACCTCTTTGTGTTTGAGAGGGTGACATGATACACTTTGTGACATCGGAAAGATCTCTAAACTCTATTTTTTCTTTTCTGTTTTGTTTCTGATCAGCAGGTGAGGGAGACAGAAACATGGGTCCCTTCTGATCAGAAATCAGGTGAAGACGTCGATGTCTCCTCTGGCGACTTTCCCAACAGCTCTGACTTCGGCTTCATGAACAAGGATGAGCTCGACACTTACGATGATGAGGATGACGAAGACGACGAGGACTACGAGGTCTCTGGTTCCGGCGATGAAGGTAAACCTCACTCGCTCCCTTAGAACGACGTGTGTCTGAATGTATAATACTTTTCTTCATCTATTTCTATGTGCAAAACTCTGATTCAAATCGCCGTTTACATCGGTATGCCGAAGAATGCAATTAAGGAGAGTTTGTGAAGCTCATCTCCTAACTTTTTTTTCTGTAGATGATGATGATGAGGAGGAGGAAGAGGAAGTTGTAATTGAGAATCCCAAAGACTACAATGACGTGGTTTCAAAGTCTCAGGTGAGTTCATGAGTGAACTAAAGCATGTTGAAGAGAACCTTTTTAAAAGATCATGGCTCTTAAATGGTCCTTGTGTTTTTATTGTATGTATGCAGGCCTGTGTCAACACTTTCTTTGTGTGTTCTTTTGAGCAGCCGGACCTTAACAGCAACAGAATCCCTGAAGACGAGAGGACTGTCAGCAAGAAGAACGAGGTGGATGAGAAGGAGCTGGTGTCCCAGAACGAGGTGGGGGTGAGGAGCAAGGCGCCCAGGGATGACGTTGACACCAACGTGCTCATGGCAAGCACTTCAAACGAGAGCATGTTTCAAAGAACAGAGGTCTTAGCAGGTAATTGCTGTCCTTTCTTTCAATGCAGCATCTTTATTTATATAAAAAAAAAAAAAAAAATGTAAGGTGGCTTCTGAAATGTCAAACAGCTATGGGCAAGCAGTGTTATATGCACTGTAACAAATCCAATTCATGCATACCTACTGTAACAAATGCATGGGATTGTGTTTAGGATCCAGACAAAGTTACCCAAATGGATCTGGCCCCGATACTTGAAACGCCTGCCATTTGAATTGTGTTTCTGTTGGTGTTGCTCAGGAAATGTAAGCGTTTCCCTTTTGTCTCCTTTTGCAGCTCTGATCGCCGGGGGTGCCGTTGGCCTGGTCTTCGCCGTCCTCCTCGTCCTCCTCCTCATCTACCGCATGAAGAAGAAGGATGAAGGGAGCTACGAGCTCGCCAAGAAGCCCATCTACACGAAAGCCCCCACAGCCGAGATCTACGCATAGAGCCCGGTATGGACTTCATACCAGCGGGGCCTCCAGCACGCGGGAAAGACTTTCTCTGCTACGTGTATGCCTAAAGCAACAAACTTCAGACTTGGTCATGCTTAGAACAATTCAAATAGATTGCAGGAGATGAAACAAGAACTACAACAAAAGAGAACCCACAAGCTTCAGTAGAATTGTGAAACAGAAGTGACCTGAAGAAGGGTGTTGTTGTTGGGGCTGTTGCTACTGCAGCCACTCGAGGGTCGGGGTGGGGTTAGGGGGCGGGTAAAAGTATTGGATAAAGAACATGTTTTTAAAGAATGCCCAGAGGTGAGGTTTAATGCACCAAGTCTTAGATCAGTCGTTTTTAGGCCCTTTTTGTTTTGTGTTTTGTTTTTTACAGCAACTTTATCTTGACACTAATATGATGCAAAAGAACTATGAAATTGTCGGGAGTTAGCCCTGGTGTTAGACCAAATCAAAGACACAGCTCTGGTGCTGTTGGACAGTGCTACTAGTGTTTGTTTCTTGAAGGAAACGGACCTTCATTCCTCGAGGCGACTCGGAGCAGGGTCTCAACAGACACCGTATACCAAATGCTTCACGTTAACGAAAGCCAAATTATTTTTTTAATGTCAAAATGTTGCAAATGTTTTGGCTGCATATTTCACAGCTGCTTTGAATTGAGTTTGTTGTAAGCCTCCCTGGGTTGACTACAGTCTCTTGTGGAGTGTACCCTGGGAGTGCTCGTCTGCTTCTGTATTTGAATAGAAATGCTGTGCTGTTTTTATTTCCTAAATAAATATTGTTTTCTATTAATTTAACTATTCAAAATTATTGTATTGCCTTTTTTTGTTTTTCAGTGGGGGGAGTATTGCTTTACACCCCCTCTCTAAGTTGTTGTACATGTGTTAAATTTTATATACTCTGGTAGACCTTTCAAATGTTCAGAAATAGTTTTATAACAGTTTTTATATTGTAAAAGTTTATTTCATTTTAACCGTTACTGTAAGCAGTATATTTTGTAGAAGGAAAGAAAATATAACTTCAGGGCTTTATTATTATTTTGTATTTAATTTTTGCTTTTAAAAATGACCCGTGTGCCATGTGCATGGCAAACCTGCTGCTGTTTCAAACCGGACATGAAACACTACTCTGTAGTGATGTGACTCAAACGCGCACCTCGCATTCATTCAGGAGTGCAGGGTCTTGCAATATTGTTTTGGGAGGTGAAGGGTTAACCTCAGAAAGCCTGCCCGCATGTTACTGACTCCTTGTTAAACTAACAGCGCTTATCAGCAGCCGTTCAATCTGGTTGTTGAAATGTAGCGTGTTTCTGATATCCTGGTACATATTCTGGTACTATAAAGTAACTCTGAGATGAGTGCTTTCAACAGATATATATTTTTTTTTGGCAGGGATTTTTAGACCAGCTATTATTTATTGGTGTCTTTTTAGAAATATTTGTTCATATTGGCTGTGGCCGTTTTATGAGAGAGAATCATACATGTTAACAGCTTCAAACTTTTTATTTTTTTATTTTTAAGCTGGTCGTTTTCAACAGGTTGTCGCCCCAAAAATGGGCAAGTGAATATTTTTCTCACTTTAAATCTGTGTTGGTTATTTTATCTAACAGGCAGCCTCGTTGGTCTTGCTAACCTTATTACTGAAAGACTGAGCTGTCCTCCTCTACTTACAAGCACAATACAGGAGAGGAAACTGTTTCTTTTGTTTTCTCTCCCATAAACTAACCCTGCTAACTGCAGCCAGTGTATCCCTGATGCATGCTGCACAATTTAAACCATTTAAAAAGAACAAAAGAAAAGGAGCCTTAATCCCTTTAGACCGAATCATGAAGCTAAATGGTTTTTCCAGTCACATACCTGTCGATAAAGCTATATATTTTGGTACAGAAGGTACCGTAATGTTTGTGTTGGGATACATGTGCATGTAAATACTGGCGTCCCGTCCTGTCCACTCTCTGATGGAGATGTGTTGTCTTGCCCTCTGTTTTTTTTTTTTGATTGTTTTTTCTCTTCTGTACATACTGTAATCATATTTGATTTCTGATGTTTTATTAAAGATCTGTTTACTCCACTTCTGTTTGTGGCGTGTGTGTTTTTTTTTTTAAGAATGGGTCTCGTGCATTGAGGGTATATCAAGCCGATTCTTATTGGAACTGAGACATCTGGGCTCTCAGTTTCAGTTTTTCTTGTTCCATTGAATTCTGGAACTACATGCAATAGGGGGGAAACTGTCTAACTGGGTTCCATTTTATACTAATAAAACCAATTTATATTTTTCAATACACTTTCCCTTCAGCAAAGTTTATTTAAAATAAATAGTTCCCGGCTCTATATTGATACAGTTAAAGCTGAAATATTGAATGGATATATAGAGAGATATATATTTGACACCTGCTCCAGGGTTCCACAATGACAAACAACTGACCACCTCCTTTTCCTGTGTTGAGGAAATGTACCACGAAATCCTCCTTTCCCTCCCCACAAATAACCTGGAGAACACCACTAATCCACAGCCGTTCTCCCAGAGCGCTCCCTCGCTCATTACCCAAGTGCACTGCTGCAACATCAGGGACCTCACCAAGGAAATCTGCGTCCTGTAAAAAGTCTCTGGATACACCAAGATGGAAGCTAATGCTGGCGTGAGGACAGGTTTTCAGGGTAAGACAAGCCCAGTACAGCCAGGCTTGCTTGCTGTGTAAATGGATCACGCGATCTGAACTCTAGCTGCTGCTGCTGCTGCTGACATGAGCGTCGATCTGCTGTTAATAAGTGACTCGTGTGGAATGCTGCAGTGTTCGTTCAGTTTGTCCTCGCTCAGGAATCTAGACCTGGGGGGGGGCAGTGCACATGTCCTCGCTCAGGAATCTAGACCTGGGGGGGGGGGCAGTGCACATGTCCTCGCTCAGGAATCTAGACCTGGGGGAGGGGGGGCAGTGCCCATGTCCTCGCTCAGGAATCTAGACCTGGGGGAGGGGGGGCAGTGCCCATGTCCTCGCTCAGGAATCTAGAGCTGGGGGAGGGGGGCAGTGCCCATGTCCTCGCTCAGGAATCTAGACCTGGGGGAGGGGGGGAGGCAGTGCACATGTCCTCGCTCAGGAATCTAGACCTGGGGGAGGGGGGGAGGCAGTGCACATGTCCTCGCTCAGGAATCTAGACCTGGGGGGGGGCAGTGCACATGTCCTCGCTCAGGAATCTAGACCTGGGGGGGGCAGTGCACATGTCCTCGCTCAGGAATCTAGAACCTGGGACGCAGGGCGGGGAATGGACTGTGACAAGGAGACTGGCCTCAACGGGATGGGAGAGGGTGTCGGATAGTGCAGAGAACATTCAAATGCTCCTTCGTTGTTGTTTTGCAGACCTGCATTGCCCCTACAACACTGCAGTTGAATGTCTTTGCAGACGACAGTTCATGCGTTACACATTAAACCAGAGGGCAGAGGCTACCATCACAAGGGTTGAAGGTTTATTCATGATGCAGTATGTTCTCCATGTGCTGATGTATCTAAAGTACATTTCATAATCGTAACGAACGCAAACACATCTCACTCTGAAGGCATTTCAGGTTTGGATGTTCTAGTGTTTGTTCCAGGGTTCCTATTCTGGAATGCTGGGGTCAGCCAGGTGTCTGTGTTCTTGCAGGGTTAGCTGAAGGCCGCAGATTTCACCTCATCTGTGGTCGTACCTTGACCTAAACCTGCTGATTTCTTTTGCTTAGGCTGGGTCTGTTCTGGTTAACTAAATGCTTGATGTTTTTATTATCCGATTAAAAAAAAAAAAAAAGGTTGTCATCACTGAGTGCTTTGTGATGTGAGTTTGAAAAAAACCTGAACTTCCCCAGCTGACCAGGTGATAAACCTTGTTTTACATGAAGGAAATAAAAACATAAAAAGCATACCTGCTGTGTATTCCGAGAAGGTTCGATGAACCTAGTTCCTTAATAACACAGATTTCAACTGTCTTGGCTGTGAACACCTGGGTGTATGCTGTGGGGATTTCCACACGGCAAACGAGACTGATGTAAACACCGGAGTTCAGCGTTAAACACCCACTGAACTGCCACTGCAGGCCGCAGGGAGAGTCTCTGTCTGAGTCTCTGTCTGAGTCTCTGTATGAGTGCAGGGAGAGTCTCTGTCTGAGTCTCTGTCTGAGTCTCTGTATGAGTGCAGGGAGAGTCTCTGTATGAGTCTCTGTATGAGGGCAGGGAGAGTCTCTGTCGGAGTCTCTGTATGAGTGCAGGGAGAGCTCCATGTTGGCTGAGCTTCGAAACCAGGCTTAGAAATCTGACAGCTCCCAACCACACTACGGTTGTCGGCTCTCAATTATTCCACCTCCCCCCCCACCCCCCCACCCCCCCGACAGCAATACTGTACAGACAGTTAACCAGGTTCTGCAAGTGAAAGCATTCATCCTTGGTGCGGAGCAAATGCTTAGCACCCGTAAACAGGCGTCTTAAAGAGAAAGCCGAGTGTAGATGAAGACAATGCTGCTTTGTGGGCTGGGGCTCTTTCTCAGGTGGAAGGAGTAAATACCTCTAACTTTATAGCTGCTCTATCCCGCAGAGCATTCCAACCATGTGCTGCAAAACTACAAGCCTGAGAGGAGGACCCGGGGTCTGTCAACCCCTTCAATGCTATTTTTAGTCCCTAATTATAAAAGAACAGACAATCCGTGCAAGGATGTGTGCTTACGCCGTGACGCGAGTAAATCTAGTCTTTCTGGTGTGCATTGAAGTTTGCAAAAGCGGGCTGAATGACCAGATCAGTGCCCCCAAAAAACCTCTGCATTGACACCTGGACCAAAAACACTGTGACTCTTCCCACATCAGGCCCTCTGATAGCCCCTTCTGCACTGAGAACATGGGGATCACAGGAGACTGGGAAGGTATTCCCAGCGTTTGCACTGCTAGCAGACCCGGAGCTAGCTCTGAAGCACTGGGAGGAATGCGTGTGGGCTCTCACCAGTCCAACCGGCCGTTAACACTGCCAAACACAGAGCCATTTTAATGTAATGATGTTTTTATTTGAAGCTGTCAACCAGAGAAGGATCCCTGACAGGCACTGGTATGAGTCTCAGCTAGTCCGCTGCCTCAGGGACTGTGGGGGAATTACATTATGGACATTGTGAAGTATAGGGCAGTACACCCGCTTAACCAGGTGCACCTCAAACACACACTTCACTGATTCACTTTAGTTTTGGATCCAGAATAATGAGCTCTTGATGCAGCAGCACATGGTCCTTTAATGGGATTTCAAACAGGACTGACCATTATTCTTGGGTGTCTGTGACACAGTGATAAGACAGAGGGACACTTCAGGGTGATGCAAGGCATTCCTGGCAAGACAGAGCCCTGTAATCTGGGTGGAGAGAATCATGACCATCCACTGCCACACTCCCAGGAAAAAACAACAACAGCAACGTTCGAGAAAACCAGTATGCCTTTTAATAACCGTCATTCTAAACCACCTATGAGAAATCAACCAATCAGTGTTAAGAGTTTCTCAGAATTCCAGCACATCCCTCCGTGTGTACAGTGATGCCCCCCCCCAACCCCCCCCCCCCCAGTGCATAGAACATATGTCACATTTCTAAAGTAAAGAAAACACCTTTAGTTTATTGGAATTCCTTTTTGTGATTCAAGTTAATAAGTAAGTCCTGTATTATATTTGTATACACAGTCTGAACAACCGAAGCTGTACTCCAGTCCAAACTGCGGTGAATTATTTTACGCAAGAGGAGACATCATACACAAAAGGTGTTCACTTATAAAAAACACTTTAGTGAAAGTCTTCTAAGTGGACCCTGGAGCTGAAGTGTGACTGTATCCTCCTCCTCCTCCAGTCTTGGCTGGCCGTGACTCACATCCTCTCTAATGCGCTCACATGGGATACAGTCTACAACTCTGACTGAATAAGCCCTCTGATAGCCAGGTACATTCTGAGACATGACCCTTGGCTTCACTGACACCCCACACTGGAATCAAGGTGACAGACTTGGTATCCTATTGCCAAATCCACAGAGGCACTCTGGATCTTTATTAAAGAACACCACAGGTCTCTTATGAAACCTTTAAGACTTGAATTATGTCTATTTTTATCATTAATGAAGTGCAGTTCAATTCACAAAACTGTAGCCAAAGTTGTTGAAGTTTATTTGACTCCAGCCCGGAACAGTTTCATGAAAATCAAAGATGCATTTTATTCTTTCTTTGAAGCAGTCTGAAGCAGGTGCCTGGCTCTGAAGCCAGTGCTGCACTGTGATGGCTGTCCTGCTGCCTGCTTGTGTGTGTTCTTCCCTTTCACTTCCCCATGCACGTGGGAGCCTGAACTCTTCTTCACAGTAACCTCTGTTAATGCTACATGCAGACCCTGCAGCTGCTGTTTTGACTCACTTATTACTCAGAGCAGTAACTGCACATCTTGTCCACATGAATGTTATCTCTGCTCAGTTATCTCTTCTCCTGGGTGCAGTTACAATCAGTGCATTGTTATCGTGAGAGTCATGGGGGATAGGGAATGGGTGGAGGCTGAGCTCATGAAAACAATCACTTTCAATCAAATAACAGCCAGTCATATATTTATTGAAAATAGATCTATTGAGCAAGTGAATTATGTACAGACACAGGGGTGGGGGGTGTATTACAATGCAATGCCTTGGGACTAACACTGAGCATGAAGAGAAGCAGCTGGCAATAGAGTTATCACTGTAGTTCTGTGTGTGTGTGTGTGGGTGTGTGTGTGTGTGTGTGTGTGCATGAGTGTGTGTGTGTGTGTGTGTGTGTGTGTGTGTGTGTGTGTGTGTGCATGAGTGTGTGTGTGTGTGTGTGTCATTTTACTCAGAAATGTTTACACTTAAATATTTTCTTTAGGAAGCCTTATTCCAGGAGACAGCTTACACAGAATCTTCTGGATTGCCACAATTTCCTGTTTCCTGGTAGTTAGGTAATAAATAATCTCACATGATCTCTGCTTAAAATCTCCCCAGATCAGACTGTCAACAGGATTGAATCAGGAATCCACACGAGCAGAAAATGTGCTTCTGACCCAAGTTTTATCACGCACTTTGACTTGGATCCAGTTAGCCATCTCTGGGACTCTTGTGGACTCTTGTGGAACAGCCCACAGTATGAACCATATAATCATTTAGAGTCAAACTCTTATTGTATTTACCACGTCAGAGCAGTCTAGTTTCCTGGTATTACTGCAATCATTTACAGTGTCAGTAATAGAGGCGTGTGAGTGACATACAGTTACTGAGTCACTGTTTAAATGGGTTTGTCACATACTGTAAACCCCTCGATTTCAACAGTTTTCAAGAAAAAAAATCAGATTTAGCAATGAAGGACAAACATTGCGCAATGGGAAGCCATGCAAAGTCAGAGGTTAAATGGACATTGCGTAATAGGTTTAAATGACTGGTTCAGGACTAAAATGGGTTTACATTAAGTTTAATAGCAAAACAAGAAAGCAGAATCGAAGCGGCTGGAGTGGATGCACCACACAGCGTGGGGAAGTGCAGTACTGAACGGGAGGGAGCATGAGCGACAGCATTGCTCTTATGAAGTCTGCAAGGTGAATTTGCACAGCGCTTGCACAGTTTACTATGCTTCTGTTACACATCAACCCTGCTTTATGTTTAGCACATCTTTTCCATACCTGTCCTGAGGGGTTTGCCATGCATGTCGCTGGGTATATGATATACCTTTTTGTTTATTACGAAATACGGTGGAACTGACCTTTAATAAAACATGCACCAAACCCACTGCATGGAAGAGCCTGCACAGGGGCAGATGTATGATTGTTTACTACACAGCCTTACACTAAAACGTTAAACTATCCCGTGTTATTCATCACAGTATGCTCAGATATTGCTGTTTCTCAAGGAGAGCTTTAATGATAGGATATCTCTGATGGATGAATAGCAGTGCATGCCAGGTTCCTGAGTGCTGCTCTAGTGAACGAGTCCTATATGCTCTGGGGGAAGCTTGAACACAAACGAGCCCCAGCATGGAGCGGGAGGCTTCCAGAGCTGCGACCCGATTGGCCGGCAGCGCTATCATGTTACACGCCATCAGCACACAGGTGATGTTTGTTTAGCTGGATAGCTGGAGTTTATATTTACTGTGGAGCCTGTACAAACACGGTGGGTAGCAACAGCAAGTACCTGCAGCCAAAGCGATCTTGTTTATTTATAACTACCACCACGGGTGAGCTTTTTCCAAGTTCATCCCCGCGTTCAATCAGGGCTCAGCGCTGTGTCAACAAGTCCTCTGCGTGCTGCTAGTGGAGGGGAACACAAGATCAGATCAGGACCTTCACTGGCTCCAGCAGAGCAGGCAGAGACTCCACGAATGCAACCATTGCAGCTGACTGCGCTGAGACCAGATCTCCGTCATACCTCCTGGCATAGGCTGCCAAGGCAATTTCAGCAATAAACACGAGAAGAGGGCACAGCCACCCAGACACTTTTAATACTACAGTACAGTGGGCTTGGTCAGCATGGCTTGACCTTAAATAAAGTAGCCCTTCCAGCACAGTGGAGGGGAGATATTCATCTATCAGTACGTATCCACCTATGAGGGGTTATACTGAAACGAATAGTTCTAATACATTAGAAGCCAGCTTTGTATACTGTACGCGTATGTAAAACGTAACTGTTGAGGATGAGCTGTCCAGATTGATATACCTTCCCCTTCAACCAGAGTGCTGCACTGTGTATATTCTGTGTACCGCACTGTGTATATTCTGCATACCGCACTGTGTATATTCTGCGTACCGCACTGTGTATATTCTGTGTACCGCACTGTGTATATTCTGTGTACTGCACTGTGTATATTCTGTGTACCGCACTGTGTATATTCTGTGTACCGCACTGTGTATATTCTGCGTACCGCACTGTGTATATTCTGTGTACCGCACTGTGTATATTCTGTGTACCGCACTGTGTATATTCTGCGTACCGCACTGTGTATATTCTGCGTACCGCACTGTGTATATTCTGCGTACCGCACTGTGTATATTCTGTGTACCGCACTGTGTATATTCTGCGTACCGCACTGTGTATATTCTGCATACCGCACTGTGTATATTCTGCGTACCGCACTGTGTATATTCTGTGTACTGCACTGTGTATATTCTGTGTACCGCACTGTGTATATTCTGCGTACCGCACTGTGTATATTCTGTGTACCGCACTGTGTATATTCTGCGTACCGCACTGTGTATATTCTGCGTACCGCACTGTGTATATTCTGCATACCGCACTGTGTATATTCTGCGTACCGCACTGTGTATATTCTGTGTACTGCACTGTGTATATTCTGCGTACCGCACTGTGTATATTCTGTGTACTGCACTGTGTATATTCTGCGTACCGCACTGTGTATATTCTGTGTACTGCACTGTGTATATTCTGTGTGCCGCACTGTGTATATTCTGTGTACTGCACTGTGTATATTTTGTGTACCGCACTGTGTATATTCTGCGTACCGCACTGTGTATATTCTGCATACCGCACTGTGTATATTCTGCGTACCGCACTGTGTATATTCTGCGTACCGCACTGTGTATATTCTGTGTACCGCACTGTGTATATTCTGCGTACCGCACTGTGTATATTCTGCATACCGCACTGTGTATATTCTACGTACCGCACTGTGTATATTCTGTGTACTGCACTGTGTATATTTTGTGTACCGCACTGTGTATATTCTGTGTACCGCACTGTGTATCCCTGTGTACTGCACTGTGTATATTCTGTGTACCGCACTGTGTATATTCTGCGTACCGCACTGTGTATCCCTGTGTGCAGTGAGGCTGCACATGAACAATTGGATGCAGTTTGATCTGGAATGAGCGGTTTTGTCAGGTCCTGGTTTGAGATCATCATGGTTAAAATTCTACCTCCTTCGGAGAACACGATGCGCTGTCATGAAAATAACACCCGCAGGGCGCTTATCGTTAAGTATCACCAATAATCTGAGGCGGAAGGATTGCAATTACGCTCCTATTAATTAGTGTCTTTCTCTGTCCAAGACCAAAGGGCTTGTTATGGTGATTCACCAGCGTGTCATCTGGAGAAGTGATCACACGATTACGCTGTTTGGGTTTATTTATTTATTTTCCTATTCCTTTATTACACCATACTGTTTATCCAGGAAGCCTGTGCTGAGGGTGAGCTTGAACTCATTAACAGAGACCCCCCTCAGGGCAGCAGCCGCAGATTGAATGACCTAACAGAGGAGGAAAGCAACATGTGTGCAGAACACCCAGAGTTTGCACTGGCTTATATTAAACAGGGGGTCAGGAACAGGAAACAACCCTTCGAAAAGTTTCACATAGCAAGATAAATAGCTAAGTGTAGTAGAGCACACTGAAAGCATTGCAAAGCATAGGTACACATTGTAAAGCCTGTAGAGCTGTGGTAAATCATATTAAAAAGCACAGCAAACCGTGGTAAACTACAGGAAATGCATGGTATGACCACAGGAAAAGCATTTAAAAACTACCCTGGTTACCCTTTACAAGGGAAGGCACAAAGAAAGCACGATAACTTGAATTAAACAATGCATTATCAGAGCCAAAAAAACAATGCGTCACAGCAAGCTGCACCTCTGTGCATTTCACCTGCCAGCAAGAATAAAGAGCTGTCTCAGTTTGTTTTAGTTTTTTTTATGTAATGTACAATTATAACAGAATGCAAAGGTTTTAATAATCGGGATTCTGCAAGGAGACGGATCTTGTTATTTTTATAATCTTGGCATATAAATACGCTTTAAAATGTGTATCTCAAACTACATATTTTGTTACACACTGTTCCTAAGACTGGACTAAAATAATTATTGCATATATATATGTATATATATATATATATATATATATATATATATATATATATATATATATATATATATATATATACACACACACACACAGTACATACATTATAAATATTTTCTTTTTAAATGCTTTAAAATTCTTGAACCCTTTCAGGCACACAAGGAATTCTTTTTTCTTTTCTTCTGAGTGTGACTCAAGTATCACGGGGAGGAAAATGACAATTTGGACGACCAGATCCAACCTGTCAGTACATTTTAAACACTGTTTCGTGCACCTCACCAAAAATAAGAAAGTTAGCACCATTGTATTTTTGTGGGACACATATGTCCCTTTGTAACTTAAAGGGTTACAATAATTACAACAAACCAAATGCTGTTCCTTTTAAATCCGATCTATTTTTGTGACCGCTGGCAATGCCGTGGCATCACATTTCCTATGCAGTAGTCTGATCAAGGGCAGCTGTATGGACATGACTTTTGAGCTGCTGTGCTAGAAGGCTAAACCCTACATGCAGCATCGCGTAGCCCGCACATTTAATCCACTAACAGGCTGTGCTGGAGCTGCTGTCTTTTAGATAAGCAACATGAACACAGTGCATGTTAAAGATTGTACTGCACGTGTTTCCACTGCTTGATCCCCTACTCCCCACCTCACTCAAGAGCAGACAGGGTCATCTTCACTTCCTTTCTCTTTTAAAACAATATAGCAGCGCTCGCTCACCTCATGATAAGAATCATTTACAAGAACCCAAAGACCACATGAAACATCTCGTCCTTCTCAGCCAATCAGAACTCGCTTCACAACCCTCCTCAGCTGTTTAGTGACAGGAATTCAAGCACAGACACATGCCGCTTTTCACAGAAAGGGGTGAGCATAAACCTCACTCTGAGAAAAGCGTCCCCTTCCCAGCAGAGCGAGTGTGTCGTGCTCCTATGTGAATGTAACAGGTTCATTATGGTCATCCCCTGCAGGGTTACAGCCAGCCCTGGGTGTGTAGCACACCTGCAAGTGCATCTCTTCAGCCAATGCAGCAGCCTTGGCACCAACACCGATCGATTAGGGCTTCTTAGCAATATAGTTTGGCAGCAGTTTGCTCCTGCAGCATTCGGACATTTTCAATATGAATCCTCTGCGCTTGAAGCCTCTCCTTGCTATCCCCACACCTCCTGGAGAGCAGTGTATATATAATGGGGGGAGGGGGGGAATCAAACAGCAGACACACAGAGCTTCAGCTAAAAACACTGATCTGTAAACATCCCATGCGCTGATACCCCTGCATTAGATGTCTTACGTAATGTTTTTATGCACCTCTCTTGAAAGTGAAATCTGCCATGTTCCTGTTAATGATCCTTTTGGCGCCACTCCATCAGATGCATGTTCAAACCACTCTCGTTAGGCACCGTTCTCAAAGACATCGCAATTAAAAGCAATTATTCATCTCTAATACGAAGAGCATTGTACTTTCTTTGAAGAAGAGAAATCAGTGTGGTGTACTGGTGGGCAGACGCACAGTACAGATCCTCGACCAGTGTTTTTACACAGGATGTTTGTTTTCTTATATGGTTAAACCTAAACTCTGTATCGTTTTATTAAGTGTGTCTCGAAGTGTAATTGCATGTGTGATTATAATTATAAACTTATAATTATAAAATTATAAGACTTTATTTTGCAATAAAACGTGCTGTTACCTGTTCTGTGTAACTACAGTGCGATTACAGCGTGGTTATCCAAACACAAATGGCACTGCTCGAATCAGACCACAAAACAGACTCTGTCTCATCTCTCGTCACCCACAGTTACAAAGCACCAAACATACAAAACATGTTTTCTTTGTCAAATCAATACATTCCTGAGCTGTGGAAGAGATCATTTATTTCTGTTGATAAGAGAAACCACTATAGAAACCCATCCCTTTCCCTCAATAAGTGCACTACTGTCTGACTCTCCTCTTCAGCTTCGTAACAATGTGTTTTGGACGGAGACTTACATTTTTCCTTGATTACAGCTACTTTCACATGCAGCTGTAAATACCACACTGGTTTTCAGAGAACCGCTCTGAACCGTGTTGCAAGAATTTCCTGCCATAAACAGACAGCATGTGCTTCTGGAGTCAGCAGGGTGGGCATCTGTCTACCTGCCTAGCACTGCGACCTTTCTATGACGTGGGCTGCTCCTTAATGGAGCGTAGCTCCTGCGATTTTGTAAATACCATAACCATTTATACAGGGCTATTGCTTTAGTTCAACAGCATGGCAATGCAAGGTGGGGTAGCTCAGGCTGCAGCTGGGCTGACAGTCTGAAAAGTTATATAAAGTATAAACTGTGGAAATACTGTATGTCATGAACCCAACCCCTGGACTCCAGTACAAGTTCTATATCAGTCCTGACTCACAGATTCTGCACACGTTGCAGGTAATCACACACTCTGCCCTTTGCAATTAGGAAACACCATCCATGCACCAAATGAATTAACTTGGGCCAAGACTTAAAAACATACCAGCCACACCCAGTTGATAAGCAGAGCACAGAACAACCTCATGATATTAAAATAAATACAGAGCTGGCTCATATCAGACGTACAAGGAAGTGAGCTCCCAGAAACGCAGAGCGATATCAAGCTCTTAATGGAGTGGATTATGGTAGGTAAGCAGTATTCAGTTTTCACTGCCAGCTGCTGAGTAACACAGCAAACACTCGTACCAGCAATCCTCTTCTACTTCTTCTTTTAAGATAACGCATTGTTTGGAGAAGTAATACTTTTATTGTGGATATAGGTACTGGAGTCTACCAGAGTAAAAAAAACCTAAAATAGTACTAAAGCCCAGTTAAATCATGGTAAAGCTTGGCCAAGCATCACGGAAGAGTCTTCCCTTCCTGTAAACAGCTGGTGCAGTGCATTGGATTAGCCTCACCTGGTCTCTGAATGACAAACCCCTTTCTCTTTGAAGCGTGCTCGTCTCCATTCATAGCTGCACATGTTTTGCTTCCCTTTGAGAATGCGGCCGGACTGCAGGAGCCTCCCTTTCTGTAGCTGAAGGAGCTGTCTTCACACCTCACTACGCTCAGGATGATGTGAAGCAATTAGCAGCGGCGTGTGAATAAGCACAATCACCTGCAACGTTGAAACTTCAGAGCATGTCAGGCTTGTTTCACTGTTTGGGGCCAGAGAGTAATTACTGGTAATTGACAAACAAGAGAAGAAGAGACAGACACGGGGAATCGGGGGAAGAGGGGTGGGATCTCTTTGACAAGGAGATGCAGCGGGCTGATGCTCAAGACCATCCTGCGTTTTACCTCCTGGGTTAGAATCTGGAATTCAGGTCCAAGTGAAATGCATTTAGTCATTCACAAAACACTGCATGCTTTGGCATGCATGGAACAGGGTGTCTGTGTCAGTCTTGAGGTGGGAGTGTGCTGGCTTGTAGAGCTGTGATGCTGATGCTAGCATTTCTGTCTCACTTTGGTCACATTAATGCAGTGTTGCTGGTCAAGAGCACTCTTAGCTGAGGCAGCTTGTATTTTGTCTTTTATATTTCGGTTTTTGCACAGGTTTAGTTGCATGAGACATTTCGATTGATTTAAGAAAATACAAATGACTTGCAACTTGACACCAAAGAGTGGGGAAGAGCAAAGGACCAATCCTAATGCTAACTCCAAAGTGTTCATCTTATATATATATATATATATTGCAGCTGAAATGAAATTAATCAACATTCCCATCCCAACCCAACACGAGCATGATCAGGAGCCTGCTCCTCTCCAATCCACTAGGGAGTATCTTGAGGCTAGGGCAGGGGTGAAGGGAAATGCCCTGGGCAGGCACACTGGAAGACAAACGGTCCAGTGTCCCAAGCAGGAGCGTGCGGCGGGCCTCCTCGATGGGGTGAAGCTTCAACAGGCTGCACAGGCACAGGAAGTCCCAGGCTTCCATGGAAGGAGCGTGAATTAGACTGGAATGGAAGGCATTTCCTGAAATGCGGATGGGCAGTCTGCTCCAGACTGTAAGACATTCCTTTTCAAACTGGCCTTCGGGTATTGCAAGATAGATAATTCTTCTTCTTTTAAAATCATTTAAAATGATTTAATTGACTTCAATGGTAATGTATTTATATTCCATGACTATTAAACATCCAACAGTGCTGGATTTAGACATACTAAAAGAAAGTTGAAAAGTTCAAGGACAAACATTTAGTCTTTCTCAATGACATGTTCCATTCCTCTGAAGGAACAGCATTATAAAGCAGCCCTCTCCTCCCCATTGCAGTGCCAGTAAAGCAGAGTGGCACAAGGTATGCTGAGTGCACATCTAACTGC
>NC_081206.1:622500-695000 GCF_902713425.1 Acipenser ruthenus | reverse complement strand
CCTGCCTCACACATTCCTGATACTCCTGATTAAAATCTCTCAAAGAGAAACAGCTGAGCAAACGGAAAAGTGTTATGCTTTTATTTTTAAATTTTTTTTTCAGAGATAAACGTTGGGCACTTGAATAAAGTACCACAAGAATTCCAAATAGTGGAAGTAAAGTTAAAGATGAGAAACAGCATGTCTCTCTCTCTCTGTCTGTGATATTCCTACGAGAGCTGTACAAAGGCTTGGGTTAATTCACTGAGGCCCTGCTAGTGCTGCTTTATATAGAAACACTGTGATGATGAACACACTGTTTACTGGCAGCACACGGGTGTCTGGTATTGCAGGTATTCCTTCCTGTTTGGCATTGATGGCACAGTATTAAAGACTCGTTGTGGGCGACTTCAGAGACATTTTTCTACATTCAATTTTGAAACTCAATTGTTTTGGGTTCAATCTTTTCTTTCAGGGTAAACGTTGGCCCGTATGAGCCTATTATAAACTTGGAACAATCCCTGTATATTACATCACTAAGGTGCCTTTTCCCTTCCCAAAGCTTTGTAATGGGATGGTCACACCTGTCACTTGGTGGCAGCTGGTTGCCTTAATCTTCCCCTTGGGGAGTACAAATTCCTGAGAGCCGCTCTACCATTCACCCATTGTGACGAGTCACGTTCAGAACAAATAGAAAGTTCATGAAATATCCCATACTTCACAATGCCAGCCATTTCTGTGTTGAATTTACAGAAAGTTCATGAAATATCCCATACTGCACAAAATGACCTTATTGAGGCGTTGCGAGGGTGTTTCCACACCTTGTTCAATACTTTAACTGTACTCTTAGTGCTGGAAGAGATATGAGCAGCGAGCAAGCGACCTGTTAATAACACACCTGTAGTTAAGAGACGTCCCCAGAGACGTGCATTTTCCAATTCAGGAAGCGATTGTAAATATTTCCTAAGCTTATAATAGAATTGACTAGTCCCCCCTTAGACATCAAGACAACAGAGCGACACTGATAGCAATCCAAACTCACATCCATTAATAGCAGATTGGAAGCCATTTGGTCTAATGTGAGCTATTTAAAGTAGCGTGTTCCAAACTCACATCCATTAATAGCAGAGTGGAAGCCATTTGGTCTAATGTGGGCTATTTAAAGCAGCATGTTTCCACGGCTCATAAATGGAGCAGAGATGTTTTTAAAGCTCTTCAGGCAGGGACTCCTCCAGAGGAGGAACTGCATGCATACAACAGGGACATGGACTACAGAGATCAAAGGTGTCCTTTACAATAGTGTCCTAAAGACAGAGGGCAGCGGTGGATACACACCAGCACACCAGCACTGAGCAACTGCATAGGCAATGACATAAACATTAATGCCAGCGTTGCCCTGTTTGAAAGAAGAAATGCACAAGGGACACAGAGACGATCAAGAACACAATGCTTGTACTGATTTAGTTTGACTTCTCCAACTCTCTAGCACTGTCCCCAGTGATACACCGTGCTTTTACTATGATTTACTAGACTTTGCCGTGCTTGTTGCACGTTTGACCACCTTCAGCTTTTAGAAGGAGTACGCCCGACACAACAGCTGTCAACGACAGTCTGCAGCACATCAGCTGTTTGCAATTACTGACAGCATTTCGTTCAACATGATGTTTGGTCATCTTTATAAGTGGGCAGAAGCAACGTTTGCAAGGGTTTTCACAGCTCATGTTTTATACATTCAGAGGTAAAGCTCTCAGCCAGTATTAGGTGCTGACCTCTGCACGGCCAATGCTAGTGCTGCCACCTGTCAGCTCGAGCATGAACTGCAGCCAGGTTGCCTGACGTAGGGTCAGGTTGTTATGGCGACTATCATTTTCAAGACACTGAAGTAGAACTGGAATGCATTCCAAGTCCCAGTGGGGGCAGGGAGGGGGAGAGGGGGATGCTTTCTCACTCTGCTTGGCATTCCTCCTATTCAGTCCGTTTGACTGCAGGACTTGATTTATTCTGCTGAGTTTTCCCACCTCCCCAGGCAACCCGCCCGCCCCCGCCCCCCGCCCCCCGGGACAGAACTGCACCCTGGGCACCCAATTGTGCTGAATGCAATACAAAAGGAGCATGAATTTAGCAGACGAAAAACTACCAGAGCCATAATAAATATCAGCATATATAAAAGTGAGAAGAACCAGTCTCTGCATGCAAACGTGCCCCATGCCTGCACTTGTAATTTTAAACAAGCTCTGTATAACTATGCCTGGCCAAACCCACACAAAGACACCCGCACATCTGCAGATCCACGCGGATCACACACACACACACACACACGTCTAGACACATCTGCTCACAGTCAGTGGTGCAGCAGACGAGCCCGTGAGCTATACAATTATTAATGAGAATCAAGCGTCTGTTTGGAGATATTAGCTCTTCTGTGTATCTCTTTAGTTATTATTGACATCAGCCAGGCTGGAACATCCTGCTCTTTGAGAGCGGTACCTTGACCTCAGTGAGCAAGATAAAACTAGCTAAACCTGACAGAGCTTAAACAAATACTGGCATGATTTTGTTTTGTGGGGGGAGGGGGTGGTTGGCTTCCTTTTAGTAGCGTACTAAAGTTATCTGCCTCCCCCCCCCCCCTCCACACACACAAGCACACCCATTCCAGTCAAAGCAAATTCAAATAAAAAACTGATTCAGTTACAGAGGACAGGCTCTGTGGATGCAACGTGTTGTAGAGGGACGTTTGAAAACAGTCTGTGTGAACTCCACGGAGTTCGAGAAGTTGCCTGCCACAACTTTGAAACATATATGCATTAAAAAAATAGATACATAGATAGGAAACTTAACATGGTACAATGACACACACAGTGACTGAAGGGGATGTGCCCTTCAATTCAATTTACATCACATTCATTTCCACTGCAGAGGTGTGCTGGTAATGTAAACCCCTGCGTGTGGTAGTTTGATTGAATTGCGGCACAGAAAATTGTTAAATTGCCCTGGTCTCTGTTTTGTGATTGAGTGAACCACCCTTACTAACCCCTTCTGATGTCACCCCTGTACCTACACATTAAAAGTCCTCTCCCTTCACGTTTCAAAGCCAGGCTTGGGGCTTCAGTCCCCAGCTAAGCTGCAATCAGGAGGCTGTGCGGTCCAGTGGTTAAAGAAAAGGGCTTGTAACCAGGAGGTCCCTGGTTCAAATCCCACCTCAGCCACTGACTCATTGTGTGACCCTGAGCAAGTCACTTAACCTCCTTGTGCTCCGTCTTTCGGGTGAGACGTAATTGTAAGTGACTCTGCAGCTGATGCATAGATCACACACCCTAGTCTCTGTAAGTCGCCTTGGATAAAGGCGTCTGCTAAATAAACAAATAATAATAATAATAATAATCACATTTAAAGTGACGAGGGCCACCTGTCAGCTGTGCCTGTGCTTCCTCTTGTGCTGCTTTTCTTTACAAAGGGCTAGTATTACAGACTCGGGTTATGAATGCAGCTTTGCCGTTAGTGCAATCCGCTTGGAACTGGATAGCTGCAGCGAGCCCCAAAGAATGCAATGAGAATGCATTGATAGCTATTATAGGCACTCGGTGAATGGAGGGCTGGAGGCACGATATTACACTGATGGACAAGCAGGTGAGAACAGGAAACAGGCTTCATACAAAATACAGGGCCAGTGTTTGGCTGACATTTGCATGGAGCTTTATAAATAGTTGTCTAATATATTCTGTTTCCAAGACGTGTCCCCTTCCCTGGAGTCAGGTACACAGAGGAAGATGCCTGCACTGCACCATCACATCTTCTGCATCATGGATCAGACAGGAGAGGTCATGAAAAGGCTAACGAAGGGGCCGGTCGCTCTCCTGTGGATTGCTAATCGGCTGTAATGCTTCAGATGACGTCGTTTGCAATAAGAATCTGGACTCTTCCCAAAAAAAAAAAAGATGAGGAAAGGAGGCAGAGGAAACAGTCGTTCATTTCAGCCGGTTCATTACCTGGCTCCCAAGCCCTTCCTTACCTCTCATTCTAATCCATTTAAACAGCAGCAGGTTTGACTCCAGGATGCAGCCCCTCTTCACCCTTCACCTCCCTGACTTCCTCTCCACAGCAGTGACCTGTTACACTGGAGTGGAGCGTCATGGTAAGCTGCTCAATCTACAGCAGCAAATCAATACATAATCCAGCACTTATTCCTTTACAAACTGTAGGGGTAAAGCCATCCAATCCAATGTGACATTAGCACTGTTATTTATTCTGAAAGAAAATACACACAGCTTGTTGGCTCGAGATAATCTTAAAAAAAAAAGGGTTCTTTTTAACTTTTCATAAAAAAGCAGCAAATGTGCTTGAGTAAACCCCACCCTTGATGCAGATCTATTTCCACGAAACGCATCCCTTTAATGAAACCGTTATTTGCAGACTGTGGCAGTACTTGGCCTGACTTCAGTCCAGCACTCCCTGGGCTGTATGCAAACACAGCTAACTATCCAGATTGTGGAGTTGTTCCTTACATGTGTTTAAATATGTTTTCATAGTGGGTGGGGGGAGAGGGGGGCGGCACTTTGTTTTGTTTTAGTTTTCTCATTTTAAGTTACTCATGATAATTTGATAGTTTTCTCAATGAATATACTAGCACTCTTGTTTTCTATGAGCAACGAGGGTTTTGCAAGCTTTTACAACTGCAAAAACCCCAAACAAACATGCGAACAGCCACAAGCATAGAAGGGGATCATTTGCCAAATGCTGTTCACACCAGTGAATTAAGTGCACAGCGCGTGATGTCATGGAAAACTACCTGCTCTTGGGTCCCAACAAAGCAGTTGTTTACAAGCAGCGCAATTTAGTTCCATTAGGCATTCTAAGTAACAGAAGACACATGTAAAGAACGTTTGAGAATTCCGTCTTTATTTTTTAAAGGAAGATAACAATGGTTGTGGCTTGTGAGGCTGTATACAAGTGGAGGGGCTTGAGATGAGGGGGAGACACTGGGGTTCAGCATTTCAGGAGAGGTTTTATCACACGAGTGGCGATGGACTCATGACACGCGGGTGGCAAAGTCGAGGCTTTATTACGGCACCTCATTTCTTCTGAAGCTAGAAGAGAAAATGACCTTATTAATTTTCGGGATGGAAATAAGACTACTATTGCATAGCAGTGCTGTGTCATCCTTTCTAGGTTTAGCTTTTAGCCACAAGCTCAGGTGTGTTTTATCAGACTCATAGTAAAACCAGGAATGGATCAAACTGCTGTGCAACGGGTGTCATATTTCCAGCCCCGAACTTGATTCAATTAAATCTAAAAAACTGAACAAAATGTTTTTTTTTTGTCCCCAGCGAAGCACTGCTGGATTCTTCCAAGAGGCTATCCATAACAATCCATTTTATTCAGCGAAGGTAACAAATGAAATGATGTTAAGTGAACATGGCATTGTTTCACTCAGATCTACCCTCTAGTGTTACAGCTACTGGAACTGGGACAGGGGTTCAGTCGCTTATCATCTTTGCATCACAGTCAACGAAGCGGAGATGCTAAAGAAGTGGGATCAAGCTGCTTCATGTTCACGTTCCACCTCTGCAGTCACTTTGCATGAAAAGTGCAGCAAACAACAGCATGGAATAGTTATAGCTGCATACATGTTTCAGTACGGCAAGTGGCCTGTTCGCACTTCTAATAAAACACCAGCAATACCAAAAGGGCAGCAGCTATATTGTGTTGTGGGCTTTGAACCCTCCCTCTTCTGCACTCCATGCTTATTGTGGCACACCGAGGCATTCCCCAGGTACGCTCTGAAGTGTATCAGACAGGCTAGGGAAGTATTTGGGACAGTTATTGTATTCGTGTCATTGTGCTAAAAGTAGGCCAGGAAACCATTCACGAACTGAAAGGCTCAGTGGCACAAAAATATGTTTTGTTTTTTATGTGTGTGGGGCAGGGGGGGGGGGGTTGGGGAGTCTTCAACTGTTTAAATCTTTAAACAATTATCAGACTGACATAAATGAGACACGATTGCCTTTAAAATAGACAAAGACGACAACAAAACTGGCAAAGCAGCTCCCTGGAAGTTCCCTCAATAATCTGCAGGCACAGAGCCCAGCTTCTTAAGAGCGGAACTTTTCTGCTGCCGAGTTGAAAGAAACACATAAATCAACAGCTCGGTATTATGCCTCGTTATTTAAGATTGATGTATGAATACACTCAGCTTATCATCAACGGCTGCCAGGGTTTGTGAAAAAGCCAAGATTACGTATGCGCTTCCAGAAGAAAGGGCGCTGCGGATTCTGGTAAATAAAGCGAAAGACATGCCCGCAGGTATGATGACTTGTACCAACTTGATCTTTTTGCTTTCAGAGCCAGTACTTTTCAAGCTGGGTGGAGGAGGAGACAATGAGACAAGGCTTTCTTTACAAGCTGCTGCAGAGAAGTGGAAATAGCCCAGCTCACGTAGGCCTGCAATAGAGGGAGAAGCCAAGGAAGAGCAATCAATTGTCAATCAGGCTACCCATATTAGTGCTGAACACTGGATAACAAAATCACACTTTAGTTTATTCACTTTGTGTCCGCAGGCAGGGCCAGCACAGGCACATCTCAACAGTGCAGCACTAATACAAAGAAGACCACACTCAATAGTCAAGCAGTCTCTTTGAGAACCTGGCTTTGTCCTGTCTACCCCCAAAAAACAGCAACTACAGTGACTATTAGAAAGAAAAGCTGAGTGCATTTGAAATCTGCTTCAGTTGGTATTGTGTATATACGGAAGCATTATGAAGGAATGCATGAAGGCAGGTATTGTAACAATGAGAAACTTGATCTGAACCCTACCTTGTTAAACAAAGGTCAAAATAATAAAAGGGCTCAGTGTTTCGTACGGCGAGTGAAAGCGTCCTTATACTGTAAACACAAACCTGTTTATTCCCAGACATTACAGAGCTTCGGAACAACCAGAATCTTCCCACGCCAAAGGAGCTAATGATGTCACGCTCTAGAGAAGGTATGGAACACGACACACTCATTATTTTCATTGCTATCAGGCAGTCACATGCTCCTGTAGAATAGAATGGCCTGTGCAAAGCTCAGGGTAATTAAGAGAATCTGCTTTGCACAGACAGAAGTGCGTGTCGTGGAATCTGTGAAAACCACTAGCTCCACCCTGTGGCAGTTATATAATATTACAAGCCTTGTGTCAGAAGCACAAAAACAACAAACAGGTTTCTGGGCAGTGTCTTTTAACTGCAGTGGCTAGTTCACAATGTAAACAAGAGAGCGGTGATCCATTTTGAAATGCTGCTCCTATATCAAAGGAGAAAACTGTGCAGACCTTTCAATAAACAGCACCAACAGCACTTCATAAAAATGCCTCATGTGCAATAGCCTATACTGTGAACCACTCATGCATAGAGAGGCTTGCATCAATAATGAGAAAGTAGCATCAGCATTAAAGTCTAAAAGGCTGGAGTGCAGCAACAAACATCTTGATCTCATCAAAGATCAAACAACGCAAGCACATACTCAGCCAAACATGCAATATGCCAACGGGAGGCATTGCAACAGAGATAACCCTATCTGATATATTCATTCATCTTCTGCATCAGCTTTCCTTAGAAAATAAGCATTTGTAAGCTTATGAATGTTATCAGAAGCAGTTTGTTTTTTTAAAATTCTAAGCCATCAATACTGTGTTATAATACAACCACACTTTAAATCCAGCCTTGTGCAGCGTCTGCTCTGCGAGCAGCAGAGTTCTCAACACAGCCAGGGCATCCTTTATGAAGTGGGGACCTTTCACACTGACCCCACTGCTTGACAAGGAGCGTAGAACAAACACACAAGTCTCCGAGGAGCATTTGCCCGTATTCACACTTTTTTTTTTCAGAAGGTGGATACATCAAGGGCAGGAATGTCAAACAGGCACATCCCCAAAAAGGCTCCAGAAGCAAAAGCCCCCCCCCCCCCCGTCTGTTGCGTCACTTGAGTGGGTGGTCTGGCGTTCGTGCAGCTGTTTCTGCAGCCCTTACGAGTGAGCGCCCCTTCTATTATCATGTGCAACTTGAAAGTGTTGGGTGGATAACACCCATCAAAATCAACAGAGGAGACGAGACATCGTGAATACAGTTCATGCTCTGCCTGCACACCACAGACACCACTCCCAGGTGGTGGCATCTCCACACTTGTTCTCGCCCTTCTGTTTAAGGCACTTGCTTAAAAGACCGCTCTCTAGGATCTGCACGTTGCACTTTGTTCAATTCTGTACAGACAGTAAATGCTATGCTAACTAATTCGGCTAGCTTGTGTGATAATGCATCGTTTAGCATCTATACAGTGTAAATAAACAAATGCATCATTTAGCATCTATACAGTGTAAATAAATAAACAAATGTATCATTTAGCATCTATACAGTGTAAATAAATAAACGAATGCATCGTTTAGCATCTATACAGTGTAAATAAATTAATTCCAGGCTGCTAAATAAAGGTCTCATAGGGATCAAGTTTTTTATTTTATTTTTTATATTTCATGAAAAACCAGTAAGAAACAACTCCAGGTAGACTTCATATCTTGGAGTGCTTTTAGTTTGTTCTCACCTATCGCACAATGAAGTGAAAACCTTTAACAAGCGCCTAACTTTCTTGGGTCCTGGTTTGTGAAGATGCCTCTGAAGTGTCTATCCTAATTCAAAAACAACCCCCTCCCCCTCATTAAGAGGCAGATGGCTTGCAGCTATTTTATAAGGTTTGCAGAAACTGTCAATCCCTGATGGATGGAGTTCATTAGAATTGCATCAATTAATACATAGACGGTTTATCATTGCTCTGAACAGATGCAAAAACACATTTTGACGGGGAAATAACCATTAAGGGACTTTCCTAATAATAACTGCAGAAACCCCGGTAAAGACAGTGGGATGGACCTTGCCGGTATGGAAAAGGCTCAAATTTGACTGCTCATTTAAAAAAAATATACCTGAATTGGGTGAGGCAACCCAAGGCTTTTCCATCAAGTTTCCTCTCTCTTACCAGAGCACTAGCACCAGTAGCACTTTGCTTGGATTTCATACTTCCATTTGGTATATGCAAAAACTTCAAAGAGAAAGCTGTAGATGACGCTGCTGCAGTCACAAGGCAGCAGTTTATCTGTAGTGTTGTTTTGTCTTGAATTAATATTTAAAAAACGAAGAACCAAGCATGAGAAAAAGCAGCAATGTTCAGCAGTAAAGCATTGTTTAGCCCTATTTGAATCTTCTATTTTCTGCTAGCAAGTAAAGCCATGGTTTCCTGGTACAGTTCCCTTTTAGAATACCGACTTCCTTTCACACCAACTGACAAAATGACCAATTCTCCAAGAAGCCCTATACAGCCCAGTGTCTAGAATTGATACTGTGCTGGTACTGAATTTCTAGGAAATACTACAGCAATGCACTTTCATGAGGACTATACCTTCCCCCTGTCCGGGCCTGTTTACTGATAACACATCAATAAAAGGTGTAATTACGTTCAATGAAATGACTCATTTAAAAACAAGACAATCAGAGATCAAAGTTTACAAAATGTTTAGGTCTCGGTCTAGTTTGAGAGGTTCCTAACACGAACACTGCATCAGTCAGTTTCCTTCTTAACAGGGAAGATATGAGATCTGACATAACTTTGATTAATGACTGGTGGGAGGAACACAGTTGGCAAGTTGTTCCATATCAAAGAGCGTTAGGTTTTACCCAAGTAGTTTACATAGCGTTGAAAATAAACTGACATATCAAATGAGAGGTAAGCAGAAGAAACAGCAGCGCTTCGACAAGAACAGAACGCTTTCCAGAGTTCAAGATGTAGGATCTGGTTAAAAAACAGACTGCAAGTGAATATACTCCTTAATAGATCCCGCACGAAGAGTCACAGCCTCTGAAACACATGTTTAAAGAAAGAAGTCCACTTTTAATTAAAGACTTAGAAGAGAAGTGCTTCTGAAGGAGCTGATGTCTGGCCCTATCAGGGACTCCTGTGCTTTAATACTCCAAACTCCTTCACCTAGAAAACAAAACGTGAGCAAAGCTGACTGGCAGGTTAAAACCTTTTAAATTAGAAAAAAAAAAAAAAAAAAAAACTTCACTTGCTTGTTCATTTGCAGAGTATATTTGTTTTGTTGGTATGCAAGGATCCATAGCCGTTAGCGATTGATTTAAATTACAGATTTAATGGAATTGCAACAACGACAACAAAAAAGTCAAGGTATTTCCCGAAAGGCAATTAGTTCAGCAGATTGGACAACTTCAACAGTTCATTGAAAAAAAAAAACCAAAAAAAACATGCTAATTGTTAAGACAATTGTGTTGACACAGCATTAAATAATATTTACCTATTGACAGACTAGGTAAAAAACAGCATTACCAAATCAATCTGGGTGTAAATAAAAATCTGATTAAACAATGCACATGTACTGTGTATTGTTTTTAGTTGTTTTTTTTTGCCTAAGCCCACACAATCTCATGAATCTGATGTAAAAAACAAACAAACAAAAAAAAAACACATTATAAAAAATATTCTAAACAGGATCTCATAATGCTGAGGCTATGAAAATCACTATTTAAACACATACCCCCCCCCCCCCCCCCACCCAAAAAAAAAAAGCTATCATGTTAGAACGATGAGTGTTACATTACGCAGATGCAACGTCAACAATGTATTATCAACACAGTGAAATTGAAGCTCCCACACAGAAATCCTATGTCCTTGGCATCAGGAACATCGTTCTGATGTTGGCTTTAAATACAGGAATAAAAAAAAAAATCATATCTGTAATACTCTGGGAGGACTTTGGCAACTTTATCATGTAAACTATCATTGCAACAATGGATCAATAAAAAACTTAGATTCACTGAAACCTATCTTGTCACTCTGTGTGTGTCATCTGGGATTGAGAATACAGGATACAAAAAAGAGTGCTTATTACAAGCAGCTTGATCAGAACAGCATGACAAAGGTAAACTTCTAGTTGCCTTGTTTTTACACTATCATGCTTAACCATTAAAAAAAAAAAAAAAACCCACACACAAACCAGCCCCATTCTAAGTGTACATCATTTCTGCCATGTGCGACATTTTCTTAGGGATATACAGGTAGTATTCCATATAACCTGAAAGGTCCTCAATTGTTATGTCGTCCACGTAGGCCCTGGCTTGCTCTGAACAGGAGCGCGGGGACCCTGACGTTGCAGTACTGCTCCGAGTTCTCCTTTGCGATGGACTATGAGAAACGCTCTCTGCTGCCATGTTTCTCTCGCATTCAGAAATTACATCTCGAAGGCCGGTGAAGGAGTACACCTCCACGCCTTGCCAGTTTTTGCACTGGCACTCTTTCTGGGGACAGGAGCAGTCCTTGTCCTCGCTGAGCTTGGACAGAGACTGGAAGTCAGACGGGGAGTTAGAAGTGAGCTTACTTTCAGAGCGGACATTCTGGTGGCTGCTCCCCGGCGTGGATTGTTTCGGAGTTCCTTCGTCTTCATCGTCTTCGGAGGAGGTGGATGTGGATTTGACAATTTCTCCAGGAGCCGCAGCTCCCCCAGGCTGAAGATTGTACGGTGTGTAAGCGGTGGCACCGAATACTGGGGAGGATTTCCCTGTAGATAAAAGCTCCTTTTTAGCAGGAGCTCTGAGGGAAACGCATCCTTGGTTAGGGTCAGGCTGGCTTTTGTGTTTGAGCTGGCAGGTAGGTGGGGACATTTTGGAACTGCAGTAGGTGAATTTCGGAGGGTGAAGGATGGGAGATTTTGAGCGTCGTCTGCGCTGGCTTCGAACAGCTCCCCTTGATGTCTTCCTTGCACATCTATTGTGAAAAGAGCAAAAAAAACAAACAGTGCTGAAACTGTGCAATGCCTCATTTTGTCATTAAAGTCTTCAGTTCAAACTCCGCAGTTTATTATACACATAACTGCATTAAAATCAACTTGGAGGGAGTGCAATAACTTTATTTTTCATGAAACTACCGAGCAGGTGCTTTGCCAATGTTTCATGAATAAGACGTTTACAAATACACTTAGAAACAGAATACCAAAATCTTACTGCACGTAGCAATAGGCTAGTAACTTCGCTAAGGTTTAAAGTTAGCCTTGTCTTTTGATCTGTCCCATGAACATGCAAAAACCTCCCTCTTACTACGTTTAAATCTATACTGTCGACATTACTGTAGGTATTAAAGTTCCTCAATGAAGTGTTTAAGACGAGACATAAAACCGAGGTCTTATTTTAAGTGACTCTGCAGCAGCAGTTGCGATGCATGGTTCACACACCCTAGTCTCTAAGTCACCTTGGATAAAAGCGTCTGCTAAATAAATAATAAAAAGCATCTGCTAAATGACTAATTAATTAATTAAAAACAAGTAGAAAAATGAACACGTAGACCGAGTCAAGGATTAACATGTTTTACTCATTATATTTGAGATACACATTTACCAACACATTTGGATGGCAAAGTATGTTCCAAGAACCCGCAGACGTATTTACCTGCAGTGTTATGGAACGGTTACAAAAATGACTCCCTTAACTTGCGTATTAAAACAAACACAAATTACTCAAATTTGTACAGTTTGGTTTCCAATCAATACAACTGTGAAAGATCCCAGTAAAGCAGTACTCGTACCCGTGCCAGTTCTCTTTTGAACACACCGCCTTCGGTTTGGCTCCTTCTGCATTCGCCCGAGCTGATGTTCTCTGACTTGCTGACTCACAGACTCGAACTGCTGCGGTAGACCTGGAAACACACAAACAGAACGCAAACCCTCAGCTTGAATTCATGCTTCATTCAAACCAGGGAAGAATACCTGCATGCAGTATGTGCCAATCTTGTAACAGAGAGATGGTGGAAAACTACCTGTTACTTGCATGGTGTTGCTTAAATTTTCTTCTGTGTGGTTTTCATCCTCTCCAAAGACTTTTCTCCTCATACACACGCTGAGCCCCCCGCCCCCCAAGTTAATCTCCTAAACACTTTTTTTGTGCCAGTACACACCTTAATGTAATGCTTATACTATGCTGAAGAACTAATAATCCAATCAATTCTGTTAGAGCTTTACTGTTTATTTAAAACTTGCAATAGGTACATCTGTGCAAATAAAATCGAGATCATTCCAGCTGAAGTGGACTCAATTGCGGGCAGGGGGTTCCCTGTATTTGTGGCTGATGAGACCGAGACCACAGGTGATGGAGAAACATTCTACAAACCCTTCAGCGTCCACTCTCAACTTCTTGAAGGCAGTCTGCAGACTCTCCTCCTCTCCGTCCTTCACTTCAGATTCCATTTTCAAAAACGTCGTGCTCCTGCCAGCTTGGTAACAGCTGAAAAAGTTACCAGAGCAATTCAAACCATTACATTCGTCAGGTCCAGTTCATCAGATGACAGACACTGCCCCACCCATCTCCTATTCAACACGTACTGTACATAAACACCACACACACATTTATATATATATATATATATATATATATATATATATATATATATATATATATATATATATATATATCGCAACTCAAATTTGCCGCACACAAGTTACTGACTTCTCGAGTTTTTACCGCTAATTTCTCGAAAGACTAATCATAAAAGTGTTAAATAAAAATATTAAAATGGCCATTTATAGTTGTTACCGACCTTTGTCCCGAAATAATAATAAAAAAATAAACAGAGAAACGAATGGCACTTATTTTAGACTACTAGGTCACAACATTAGAATCAACAACAGAAACGCTAGACAGAAAAACGAGTAATATGTGATACCAATATATATATATATATATATATATATATATATATATATATATGCGCCGCGTATTCAACACAGATTATAAAACAAATAAGAGTGAAATAATGGAAGAGCGCGGACTCACGGCTGGGGCTGTGGTCCCTGTTGAACTAGGCCCGTACACATCCAGGGAGTTTCCAACAGCGCTGCCTGGTCTAGCGTGGCCGAAACGAACCGAAACCAAACGGGAATACCCTCGTACTCTTTCTACAGAGCGCCCTTCAAACAGCCCAGCGCTTACTCCCTTATCGTTAACTCGCTTATCATTTCGCAGGACTGCCACCTGCTAAACAAATATCTGCGGATATTTAAATAATAAAATGTGTATTATTTTTTTTAGGCGCACTTCTAGACTTTTCTATTCCGACCTCCGCTTGTTTACACGCAAACAAACACTTGCAGCGACGCACAAACTGCTGATGTCATTCACATGCACGCGCCCCACCGCTGATGTCAATGAAACTGTTTGATCCTTATCACATGATTAGGGAGGATTCGTCACCGCTTTTATCCCGAAGGCAGAGCACCGAGGGAACCCGAAACTTTGAGGTCGTGGCTTTCTGTCCTACATTTCCTTGAACAGAGTCTAATAACGAACTAGACCAGAGTATTTGAAATAAAGTAAAATAAAGTAAATCATGTGAAATGCATTATTACAAGTCAAACAGAACTAATACTCGTGGAACCCAATAACCCAGCTTTGCCAAGCCTCTGTGTGCTGAGGTTCAACCCCCTGTCGCCAGATGGCACTGCTCTTCTGTATACGGTATTAATTTGTCTGCTTGTCTAACTGCAATTAATTGCATATTATTATTATTATTATTATTATTATTATTATTATTATTATTATTATTAACCTCCATGAGTACAAGCATGCGCACTTGCAGGGTCATGCAATTGTCATGAAAAGCACAAACATGCATATATTAGGTGGCTGTGATTGGCAGTTTTTTTAAAGGGAAGGGGACGGGGGAATACACACACGTGTTTGTGCGCTACTGAAGTTTCTTTCCTTCTCCTATAGATGGCGCTCATACCTTGTATGTAAACCTCTGTTTTCATTAACTGGCCTCTTTTTACACTGAAAGAATGTCTGCAGGCTGTAGTGAGAACCTTCCTTGGTTCCTGCTGCTCCGGGTCACATCCCGGATTCCTCAGGGGGCTCTGCCTCCAATTCCTGGTAAGTTGAGGACGCTTAAATCTATGCAAAGTCCAGAGTCATCCTTGTATATTTGTTAAGGCTACAGAAACACCTGCCAAGTGAGCTCCTTCTGTCACCTACTGACGGCTCACCGACTGTGACTGAAACAGGGAGGTGCAGCTTTTATATAGCGGCTTTATAGAAAACATGTCAGGGATAGAGCATTGATGTTACAAAGTGTGTGCTATACATGGCAGGTGTGCCATGCTGTCCCTTAGGTCCCTGTACATTCCTCTAGTGACAAGCAGATTACAATGTGCCTCTCATTTTCAGAGGTTAAAGTCAGAGTGATTCATATGAGGTACAGTAGAAGGCAGGGATCAAACACTATCCTGCCATGTCAGAAAGCACTTCGTTCAGCAGAATGAAGAGGAGACTAAATCGCTGAACCTGTGCAGGGTCTCACTGCAGGTATTCTCAGTGTTTGCCTGGGGAGCTGAGCAAATATCTCTTTGCTTTTACAGGCGCAGCCCTGAGCAGGTGCCTGTCTCCTGCCAGTCGGAAGGCCAGCTGTTCTGTAAACATGGGGTTGGCATTGCTGAGCTTCTCTTTAGAAAAGGCTTCTCTTGGGTTGTAATTCAACTGACATGCTTGTTTAAACAAGATACACACATATCTATCTATCTTTCTATCTATCTATCTATCTATCTATCTATCTATCTATCTATCTATCTATCTATCTATCTATCTATGTCTGTCTGTCTGTCTGCCTGCCTCCCTGTCTGTCTGTCTGTCTCTTACAAACATGACACACAAGTGATAGTCTGTCTGTCTGTCTATCTATCTATCTATCTATCTATCTGCCTGTCTGTCTGTCTGTCTGTCTGTCTGTCTGTCTGTCTATCTGTCTGTCTGTCTGTCTATCTATCTATCTATCTATCTGTCTATCTATACACACACATACATTTTGGAATGAACATTAGAACATTGCATGATCTTGGAAATGTCTTTAAAAATACTCTTCAGTGCACATTTAGCTGATACAGGACTTTTATGTTTGAAACTCCCTAAATAAAATGAGATGCATTCAGAATGAATGAAAAAAACAAACAAAGAAACGACTGTAGAGCGGAAGATGAATGCGCTTTCCTGAAAAGAAACCCAAGGAAACCCAAAGTATCTGCATCCCCCTGTCTTGTTTGTTGTAAATGAGAGGGATGTGGAAGCTGCTTCAGCCTTTTGTTCAATGTCACACCCTAGCGTTACAAACATGACACACAAGTGATAGTTCCAGGAGCGTCATGTCTGTTCTGCACTCTTCTCTTCTATAGGGGCCCTTGTAAGCACTTTGCAGCACATTCCCAGTATCGCAGCACCTTTTAACCACAAGACTACCTTTATTTATAAAAATCCATGGGAATGCATAGATTAGACTTGTGTAAAATATTACAAATGACTTGCAGGCATGTCTATATGCATGTCTTCACTGTGCAATGTACACCAGAAACAGAGGAGCATGCACCCAGAGCAGTAATACAAAAAGAAAGCATCATGAAGCACAGACTAAAAGCTGCTTTCATACTGTATGGTCATTCAATCAAGGTGCACAGCTATACAGTTTACCAGATGAATCCCACTTCTTCAGATTGAAAGGTTCAACAGTATTTCAATGTTTGGGATAAAGGAGAGTATTTGGAAAGATGTAAAGGAAGTGATATATTTATTCAGCACTTTGTGATATTTGCTGTGAAGAAGTTCCCTGGACAGTGGATCTGTGTTGATCCTTCAGAACAAATTCCTCCTCCTCGGCACACAGACATTAATCCAGATTGACAGAGCTGGTGCAGGACAGCGGGGATCTTAGGGGCTTAATCAAACCCAGCAGAAGTGAATAATGGAACGGAATAAAGAAGCATATTAAAAGCTGTCATTTCCCAGAGTGCAGTGTGTTAGAAGCACATCGACACTCTGGCACGCTGTGATGTCATCACGGTCTTTGAGTCTTTCTAGGTGACGGTGATGATAGCGGGGAGATGAGATTGAGGCGAGGAGCTGAGAGCACACTGTAACAGCCCTGTCTATTAGGAGCATCTCTGTATTCACTGCACCTGGGGTGGAAACAAGACTGCTATTCCATAGCACTTTCACCCATTCCAGGTTTTTTTGATTGCCAGAATGTAAAGATAAATCTTTTCCCATCTGATCTTCATATTCATTGCATTGCACTTCAGCAAGGGAGAGCCATGAACTGAAGCGAAGCATGACTAGTTCAAATCCTGAATTAAGATTCGCTGGTATTAAACAGAAATCAGGAAAGAACTTAATGAAAACAGACGGACATTGACTAGTGTATAAGATGAATAATGCACTCTATATCCCTCGCTAAAGTGATTTTGCAGCCAGGTCTCAGAGGGATAAGACTTTACCCTCGATATGCTATCAAACTGGAAGCACACAGAGCCCCTGTGTCTGATAGAAACCCTCTCTGTTCAGGGCTCATAATGTACAATATAACATATCCAAAGCAAGCTACCGTACAGCCCACAGTACACTGGCTATGAATACAGGGCTTCTTCTCTTAAACTTGATTTATACATTACAATTACTGTTCTATTAAATTCAAACCACACTTTATATTCCCTGCCAGAAATATATATATATATATATATATATATATATATATATATATATATATATATATATATATATATATATATATATATATATATACTGTATATATATAAAATAATAATTTTTTGAATTTATAAAGCGCCTTTCAAGAGATCTCAAGGCGCTGCACAACAGTAACAATACAAAAACCCAGCAAAGCAAAATAAAATCAACACCAATACAATTAAGAAACAAATAATAATTTAAAAAGCTTTAGTATAAAAGTATGTCTTCAGATTTAAAAACATCAGGAGAAGGGGCCTCCCTTACAATGAGTGGCAGGGAGTTCCACAGGCGCGGGGCATAGCAAGAGAAAGCCTGGTCACCCGTCGACCGCAGCCTAGCTTTAGGAATCACAAGAAGATTTAGATAAGCTGATCGCAAGGCACGAGAGGGGGAAGAAACATGTAGGAGCTCTGTAAGATATTTAGGAGCCAAATCATTAAGTGTCCTGTAAGTTAAATCTTAAAATCGACCCTGAACCGCACTGGCAGACAACGGATGGAGGCCAGGTCTGGGGTTAGATGCTCAGGTCCAGCAGTTCTCCAGAAGAGGAGAATAATCTGCAAATTAAAAATGCACCTAAAAAAAAGACTAAGGTCAGATCTAGAAATGCTGGTTTGCAGAAAAGTGAAAAAGGCTGCTGTGATGCTTTTGTAGCTTTAGATTTTCTCCTCGGGCTGCAGGTTGAGCTGGGCTTTATTCAGGGTGCTGTTGATATGAGGTGCCCCATGGTGGCAAGGCAAACACAGCACAGGCGCACATGGAGAATACCTTTAAAACAGATGTTATTATTTCAGAATCATTTAACCTTTTATGTACATGCAAAAATATATATATATATATATATATATATATATATATATATATATATATATATATGTGTGTGTGTGTGTGTGTGTGTGTGTGTGTGTGTGTGCGTGTGTTTGAAGTGATTTAAACGCTTGTATCTTGTTTTCTGCCACACTGGTGCGTGTTGCTCAGTCAGTTTCTAAACTGGGTCCCTGATGCTAGTACATCACACAGCGTTCATGGATGACCCTCAGTATTTTAGCTGAGATCTCCTACTTCCTTTCAGGAAGTCACTCTCCAGGGTTTAAAAGCAGAGATATTTAAAAATGTACATTAAAAAAAAAATTCAACTAAAAACCTGTTTGTTTCTATTGTTGGTACCAGTCCAAAATGTCCCTGCTGGACTCTCGGCTCCTGTCCAATGAAAGCACTCTGAGTAAATGGAGGTATTAGTGTCAGTGTGGTCATGGGATTCATTCCAGTTATTATACAGATGTACTTATTTGTATATGTATGTCTGTTTCTGCAGTGGGATCCACTGACCTTTATAAAGGATACAAGGATAGCTTGGTTTTAATAATGACGCCAAATGCCGTCTTAGTCAAGGGGGTCCACGAGAGCCAGTCTATAATGCATGTATAATTATTGTTTTCGAAATCTTTTCTTTTTTTATATTTGTTGCAAACCGAGCTCTTTTTGGCTCTGCAGAGTTTCAAGACTCTTTGTAGCACGGAATCTTGAACCCTTGTGACATTGTCAACATTCCAGGGGCAGTGTAAACTCAACATGAGCCTCGTGGAATGGAAATGTGTTTGAAAATAAACTCTCCTGTAGAATGGGTCACTACTCCACTTATGGAAACGGCTCAGCGCTTTATACACTGCGAGCATTCATGAGGACAATTACAGTATTTTGCTCGTGCCGGGAGTTTGTTTAAAAGAGGATATATTTCTATTGAAAGGGAGGCTGTGGGGCTGGACTATTGATCTTGTTGGAGCACCTAGGTGATGGATTGATACAGGACACTGGAACAGTGCTTGGTTCAGGAGTGCTTTCGTGTGTGTGTTTTCCACGAAGCTCCTGAAGAAAGAGGTGCTTGTGACGCACCACTAGTTAATGAAAACAACGTTGACAGGTTATGAACCATAGCGAGGGCTGCGGCTTCAATGAAACCCCCCAATGTGTCCAATAGCAATGAGGTCCAGACTGGAAGAGCAGGGCAGGCTCTTTCAGCAAAAGAGATTAAAAAGGTACTGACAGCAAAGCCTCCAAAATAAGAAGTGGGTTTCACATCTCATTGTGGGTTGTTCTGGTGTAGATTACATGTAGACCCTGCACGGTGAGTACAGTGCCTAACTGAGCCTTACAGATCAGGTGGTAGAAATGAAAGGGTTCCGAGTGGACGGGTCTTTCCAGGGAAGCAGAACATGTTTGTCTCCACTTTGCTTTACGCTGGGTTGGGTCATCTAGGGTGAAAGCCCAGCTATGAAACTCTTTCTTCCTCAGTGTACTTAACTCATGTCACACTCCTTCAGTATTTGTTGTTTCAGTGTTGAGAGGCCGTCACACACAGCCATTCCTGCTTCATTTTGAGTACCTACTTCCAACAAAACAGGTCATTCGTTTGAATGAAAGGAACATAAAGTCATTAAATTATTATTATTTATTTCTTAGCAGACGCCCTTATCCAGGGCGACTTACAATTGTTACAAGATATCACATTATTTTTACATACAATTACATTCTTTTTTACACATTATTTTTACATACAATTACCCATTTATACAGTTGGGTTTTGACTGGAGCAATCTAGGTAAAGTACCTTGCTCAAGGGTACAGCAGCAGTGTCACCCACCAGGGATTGAACCCACAACCCTCCGGTCAAGAGTCCAGAGCCCTAACCACTACTCCATACTGCTGCCCCGAAAAGGCAGGGGTTTTACCCTAACAATATGATTGCCCTTTTCTGATACAATTCTGTACTTACATATAGCATGCAAAAAAGATTTTCACATCAAGTACATTGTAACTATGCACAATAACATTGCAGTGATGTGTAAGAACACATGTATTTAATATGTAACTACTAAGTAAATACACAGTAATTAGAGACACAATGTAAAGTGCTAAAGGTGATTATTTATTTATTTTTTTTGCTGTTCACTGTTTGTTTATTTATACTCCCAATCATTTGTATCCTCGAGGAGTTCAATACATGACTATAAATAAAAGACGAGTCTGTTTGTCCTTGCGAAGCTCAACACACAAATCTTTAGAATACATTTAGTTGGTGTTGCAGTCGGACTGCTGTTTAATCAAACAGGCGTTAGGATTGTAGAGCTCCGGATCGTTTATAACAATCAGTCCTGTCTGCATGGAGCTCTGTGAGTTATGCTGACAGGTCTACTAGGCAGCCAGCATCAGCAGGATGAATCTCCCCCCCCTGACTGAATGAATGACTTGTTTTAAGGGATCCTATCAGTTTGTACTGGCAAGGACCCACAATTTAATGTAGCTCCACACCCGTCAAAGACTGTAATGAATTTGATGAACACACATCGACTTTTCATTATAGTTTATCTCAGCTTCCAGAGACTCGTCTTTACTGATGCACAGTTTGTCTCGTTTTTCTTCCCCAGGAATCTCTGTTTTTTTCTAAACTGATGGAAACACAGCGGATGAATGATTTACTGAAAACTCTTATCTATGCAAAACAAAATGTAATGATTGAAGAAGAGCTTTGTGTAATATTCAATATTCCTCGCCTGCTCTTCTGCACTGCACTGAGTTCTCAGACTTTGTTTAATAAAAGCAGCGGCTGTCTCTTTTTTGTTTTATTAATCCACTGCTAGTTTGGCAGGAAAAGTATTATTATAAAGATAAAGCTTAACTTCTCTGTGCAGAATATATTCAATATGAAAAAAGAACACTTGGGGCATAGGATAGCAAGTCTAGCCAGGCAAACATGATCAGCGCATTTGTGAAATAAGGAGACTCTAATAGCACAGAAAATGAACTGTGGACCCCACTGTCTATGGAAACGGGCTGCAGTCATGCAAACCCTATGGTGATAGATCTACCCACAAGGGAAGCCCTGTTCACTCTGGCTTCCATTCTCATGCATACTCACAGTAGCTGAGTTGTGAAACTCACTGTATTATTTTCTCAGAAGCTCACTTATGTTCATTGTTCTCATTCCCTCATTCATTTATTTATAATTTGTATTTCCACAGTCATTTGACTGAGCTTTTAGTTACAACACAACAGTGGACATTCCTCTGAAATGTAATGCGGTGCCTTATTTATATATTATCATCACAAATAAAAACAGCATGACCCTTATAACAGTGTCCCCTAGTAAACGCATGGCAAAGTGCAATAAAGCATAGTGGAAGCATGGTAAAGCACAGGAAAGCATTGTGAAGAATAATAGTGAAGGATGGCAAAGCAGGGTAAACTATGGGAAATGCATAGAGTAGCCATGGGAACAGCATGGGGGAAAAACTGTAAACCTACTGTGCAAAAATACCACAGTAATCTTTTACTGTATAGGGGAAAGGCAGTGGTGCTTGGTATTAAGGGTACTTAGGTCTTAAAAAAGAAGATTATATTTATTGAAATACATGTTTCCTAGAAGTGAGGTGTAGGGGTTAGCTTTGGGGTCTTGAGGTGTAGAAACGCTCAGAGCTTGCACAGCAGGGGGCTCGCTGCTTTTCAAAAGACCCTTTTCACTGCTCCAGCTCTTTCTGGTAACTTGAAGAGCCCCCTTCTCCCTTCCTCCAGGTGGTATTGACAGAACATAGCGGTGCTCTTTTCTTTACAGCGTTCACTTACTGTCCTTGTGGAATTCTCTTCCTCATAACGCTGCTCTACAGTCTGCAGTGGAGTGGGCTGGCAGCATTCCTGTTAGCATTTCAGTCTTTTTCTTTTCATTTCTGAAGCTAAAACCCTGGCCAGGCAATGAAAGACTTTGTGTGGGTTTTATGATTCAGAGGAGAGCTTTTTCACAGCCTCAGAAAACACCCAGACATTGAGTCAATTTATCCAGACGTTCTCTGTAAATCAAAATTGCTTATCAAATGTTGAAGTATTTGGCAAGTTTACCTTATTATGTTAAACCTTAAAGCTTGATTGAATAACACTGTCCACCAGAGGAAAACGAGCACGCTGTATTCTTCGGGTGAATCCTGCCTCTTAGTTTAATCAAATATATTGTATTTTCTCATGAATAGGGGCATACAAACCCGAAATCTGCACCTTGAGTCAAATTCATTATGTCTAACTCAAGAAAGAATGCATCAGTTCTGTACTCAATGGTTTATTTGTATTCCCCGCTTTAGCAGTACATTCATTTTCCTCAAAAACGACTTCTCTATCATATCTTTTGTGAAATATTACCAGTATAATAAACATACAATCTGGATGCAGAGGGTACCCCGTTTTCAGTCTGGATGCAGAGGGTACCCCGTTTTCAGTCTGGATAGAAAGGGGACCCTGATTTCCACCCTGAGCTGCAGCGCAGCTTGAAGATGTATTCATAACCTCCCACTGCTGCAAGTAGTCGCAGTTCCATATGGCTTGCATTCCAGGCTTTGGGTCAGTGCACACCCTGAAGCAATGCACACACACACACACATCACTGCTGTGTACTGCTTTTATAATTCACTCGTGAATTACAGTAAACCATCACATCTTCATGAGTCATGTGTGGAAATCCTTCACAGCACAGGGTACAACATGTGTGTGAATAAAGCTGCTGTGGAGCACCGGCTTGGCTTCTCTGGGTAATCAGATGAATAGTGACCCACACATGCAGCTCTGAGCCACTCTGATTCTTTGACCCGGGTCAGTAAGAAAAGCCTGGCCCAGCAGAGCCACAGGGATTCCTGAGACAGTCAGCTGAGACCCGTCCTTGGGGAGTAAGCTTGTGTAATTATTAATACCACTAATAAAAAGGTTGCCTCTTTGCTCAGAGGGAGCACGCCTCAATCTAATTAGTCCCTGTTTATCCACTTTATTTCATTACCAGCGGACTCTCCTGGGACAGCCTCTTGAACACCTGTCACTTGTTATCTATGTATTGCAACTGGCTCCACTCCAGATACATTTAATGACCTGTTCAGCTTCGGCTCATTTTGAGCCTTAATAATGTACAGTACATCAATAACCATACATTTATTATTATTATTATTATTATTATTATTATTATTATTATTATTATTATTATTATTATTATTATTATTTCTGTAATATACTGTATAAATGTAATTATGCATTAAAACAAAACCATAGCTTAAAAGCTCAGTTGTAAAGTCTGAGCAAAGCAAAATAAACTTCATAATCTTGTGGGAAGAAAAATTGACAAGAGTGTCATGCTTCAAGTCAGCTGGTGGTTTGCAAAAGGTTTTAAGGGACCTGGCTTGCCAGAGATACAGTAGATAGTCGGCTAGTCTGTCTCAGGTGTGTCTCTCAGAGATACAGTAGATAGTCGGCTAGTCTGTCTCAGGTGTGTCTGTCTCAGGTGTGTCTGTCTGAAGTGTGTCTGTCTCAGAGATACAGTAGATAGTCGGCTAGTCTGTCTCAGCTAGTCTGTCTCAGCTAGTCTGTCTCAACACACGTACTGTACCTGAACATGTTTAGAACACGCAGTTACAGTGATACAGAGAAGACTGTTTCCTTGGAGCCTATGTTTGGGTTTGGTTTTCCAAGCACCCCAGAGCCCCATACTTGATCACCCCAATATACATTCACAAACGCCCCCTGCCTCCACTAGAGACGAGCTCTGGAAAGCAGCTCTCTGTTGCAGTTTGAATGTTCTCAAGAACAGCGTCTTGTGTTTTTTAATGTATTTTTTTTATTTCTGCAATTCGCTTCTTTTTAGCACAGAATAGTCTTTTTAAGCTTCTAATCCCTATTCCGCTGGGCCTGACCGCAGTGCTTGTTTCAGTGAACCCGATATGTCAAGTGAAATACACTCTAACCTCATTGTAGTGCCAGCCATTGTTTGCGTCACAATGAATGTGATTTAATGAGCGTCAGTGCAGCTCCAAGCCAAGGCTGAAACGCCTCATTCCTATCCAAGAGTGGGCTCAAGGGGGCTCGGGTGTATTTGGAAGCTACGCTGTACATACCCTACCAACAAAGCTCTTTCTGTGCCATTTAATAAACAACTTCTCTTTTGGTGTGAGGCTAGATAGACTAGAAGGGGGGTTTCTGAATGCTGATTCTGCAAATCTGTGGACAAAGCTTACTCGAGACAATCTGCAATTGTGTTTGAGTTCCGTTCCTAAACAAGGTAGTCACAATCTTTCACAAAAACAGTACGACAGTACGTGTGAGTTGCAAGCTTGCATTGCATAAAGAAAATAAGCACCAGCGTGTTTAATCCTGTTTTGGATAATTGGTGGGTACAATATAATTGATTTTCCCCAAGCCCTTGCATGTTCCTGTTTAAATAGATATAACAATACAAGTTGGGTAGACTGCAGGGCTATACTGGGAAGTGCTGCTGTAATATTTAGAGCTATGGGTATTGAAGTGTCTGGGTACAGTTTGAAGAATCGCCTTCAGGGTGACACTGACCACGCCTCTTCCTAAAGTGGATCACGCACACATGCAGTTTGAACAGAGCCTGCTTAGAGAGCCTGGGCTTCCTGGAAAAGAGCCCACTTTTATTTCTCCTATGTTTTTGTCTGATGTAGGAATACCATGGGAAATGTCGATTCCAATCACGTGCGAAAGTCTTTCTTGCTACGACCTCAGATGCCCATTCCTTCATGTTTCTATGCAGTATCCCAGGGAACACAGTACAGAGATTATGATAGAGTTATTCATTTTTGTACATATTTGAGGTTTACAAAAGAGTGACTCATCATCCAAGCTCAAGTCAGCCAATCCACAGATATTTGTTTGCAGTACAAATAATATTAGAAAAGAACTGGTGGATTCAATGCTAGCTCATCCCTGAAGAAAACCCTGCAACACCAATAGCAGTATAAGAGCCTTGTCATGGATTTAACAGCCCTGGCATTCACCAAAGACTTTTATGTGTTTACCCAGTGTTTGTTAAAAGACTGGGTCATTGCCTGTTGCTTTCAATAATGACCATTTGTTTTAACTTTAATATATATATTTAGAGCGTCACTCTTTAATCAAGCTAACTCAACCCCAATTAAGCCTGATTGCAAATTGTAATTACAATGTAATAAAGCCAAGAAATATCTTACACAGAATTACAATGTTAGTATGCGTAGTTACAAAGGACTTAATGTGTAAATCTTTTTGCACAATATATGTAAGTACAGAATTGTATCAGAAAACTGTTAGGGTTAGGATTATAGCGTGCAAAAAGATGTACATTGTAACAATGCATAACATTGTAATTATGAGTACATGTGTATTTACTAAGTAACTGCTATGTAAATACACAGCAATTAGAGACACTTCATATAAAGCTGGGATAGCGACCAAGATAAACTGCAAGCAACCAGACTGGGCTTAAAATACACCTTTTTATTTATTTTTTGACATTTATTGACTCAGTATTTACTGTTCTACACCAGCTTAATTGTATTTATTATTTTTTAAATCACTAAATGGCTTGTCGTAGAAGCAATCTGTGTTTTATTTGGCAAAGCTGGTACAATATGTTCTTTTTTCGAAGCCTGTGAAAGCATTCTTAATCTGATTGGGTCTTAAGTAAAAACAACAAACGAGTCACGGGACAAACATCCTGCTGTGCTACTACATCCACAATTCAAAGAGACTCAAGCATAGAGACTACTTGACTTTTCTTCTACGTTTCTTAGCGGTTTTACCTACTTGTATAACGGAAGAGTTATCCCAGGATGCACTGAATTTATTTAGGCCAGAACAGAGGTGAATTGGGGCGGGGGGGGAGGTAAGGAGAGGTTATCTTAACCTCTCCTTACATTGTAATGAAGGTATGATTCCATTGCTGTGCTGGGCAGTCTGCAGCTCCTGTGCTGAACCCTGAACCCTGAACCCTGAGCCCTAACCCTGAACCCTGAGCCCTGAACCCGAACCCTGAACCCTGAACCCTGAACCCTGAACCCTGATCCCTGTTCCCTGAACTCTGAAACTTGAACCCTGAACCCTGAACCCTGAACCCTGAACCCTGATCCCTGAACCCTGAACCTTGAACCCTGAACCCTGAACCCTAACCCTGATCCCTTGCATGTCTCAGTATTCTCAGTCCAATACATTCAAAACACACACACGTTTCCATTCTTCACCTTTTCACATCTACATGGTCCTTCAGAGGGTGAATTGGAAAGCATGTTCTAATTATAGGGACATTATAAAGCAGCAATGGGTCGGAACGCAGTCTTCACAATCTGTTTGGTGCATGAAAGGTTTTGAATTTGCAGCATCTTGTTTCCCATTCAGTCTTAGCTGATTAAGCCGATACAGACAAGGAAAGTTTTTCTTTTTGTTTTGTGTTTGTCTCTGTGTTTGCAACAAAGGTGTCTATTCAGTGAATCTAAACAAAGGTGGGCGGAAAAGTTATTTGAGGAAAACAGAAAGAACACCCCGAGCCAACAGCCCAGCGCAAAAAAATATTACTACATGCAAACCGTGTTCAATAGTGGGAATCATTTGTACACTCGTAACTGTCATTACAGGGTTCTCTTTATTAATATCACTGTGTTCTAGAAACACAGAGAGGCTTGAATATTGTGCCGGAGCTGATCACTAACAGTAGAGTACTGTACCTGTGCAGCGTCCACAGTCCTGCCTCGGCTACACAGCAATTCCAATTGTAAAAACATTTAACATTTTAAAATAGTGCAAACCAATGTCTGCTCTCTCATTGGCTTTATTTCCATTACATGTGCCCCTAGATATGCTGCTAGCTTTTTCGTTTTCTCTAGCATTTCCCATGTCCTGTGAAAAGAACAGTACATTCGAGCAAAACAGCAGACTGCCATTAGAGCATCTGTCTGATTTCAAAGAATTTCTGTAATTAACTTGAATAAAACTGTGACTCTGTCAAAGCAAACAAAACCGTTTGACCTTGAGTGGAACCCAGTTCAGACTGGGAAAGAAAATAGAAATATGCTTCAAAAGCAACGCTAAGAAAGCAGATTAGGAAGCTCGGTAGACACTGACTGTCATCCTTAGTAATGTACTGGGAAGAAAAATCAGACTCCAGTGTGTCTGTCCGTTGTGCATGGCATTAGAAACATACCTTCATGTCATTATTATCATTAAATAAATAAACTGCAGATTCATATTGATATCGCTGATAGCGTTTAAAAAGCACAGCATGAAAACAAGAACGCTGTTTCTTTTTTGCGTGTGGGGTGTAAAAAGAAATATTGAAAGCATGCTCTGTGCCAATGCTGTTTAACATCTCTAATCCTGTTTGCAGATAGAAATGGTTGAAGGTACAAAAACCATGTCCTACAGTAGTACTACGAGGCTATTGAAACAGGAATGGTGAAATCTACACTGCAAAGCACGTGGCATTCCTTACCCTTCATACAGGTGCCTCCTTGTAGTCCCTGTACTGCACTGTGGGCTTTCTGCTATAAGCACTCTGTGAGTGTGTGAGCGAGGAGAGGAGGAGGGGGGACCTCAACTGACATTCAAAGGGGGCTTACTGAAAGCACAGGCACTTATCACCCTGCTGAGTGGAGGGCTAAGCTAGGAATGCATGTCATTATTATGTTAGGAAAGCTTCAGTGTGTGAATACTACACATGGTGTTATTCAAAGCTACTAGAATGTATGGGCACGGTACTGCACGCGTTACAAATTAGGGTTGAAACTAAATTCTGAACTCTAAATCGAAAAAGTGCAGTTGGAGAGCAGCCTGTCAATCGCGGTGCCTAACAAAACAAAGCTGCTGATACAGAAACACAGAAGTAATAATAATCGTGCTTTTTTAATTGTGTGTAAGCAAGCTGAGCGAGAGTCTCTTTAGCTGAGCTTAACGTACACCCCGTTAGCCTGGAGCCTTGCTATGATTTTACATTCCGATGTCACCGGTTTGGAACCGCAGTCACTGCAATGATTCTGCAGAATGACACCCTTATGAAACTTTACCATGCTGAATTTATCATGCTTTCACTGTTCTTTAATATACTGGACCATGGGAATACCATGATATTCCATAATAGATGATTCTAAGAAAGGTTTACTATATTACACCATGGTTAACCATGGTCCAGTATAGTAAAGCACAGTGAACGTGTACAAAAAAGCATCTAAAACTCACTCCACACTCCCTGCAAGTGTGAGCCCTTCCCCTCCCAGATACAAAGTGACTTGCTGACTTGTACAGAGGTTAGATGCGAGTCTCATAAGCATTGTCCTCTGAGTCAAATAGCAACGTCAGCTGTCAACAGGATTTGATCTTTTTTGCTTAGGCATGTAATAATAAAACAAATATGAATATATAATGGTGTCAGCTATCGATTCTCAATAAATATTGCATTTCCAGTTTGAAATGACATGCAGCATTAGACAAAGAAATATCTTTTTGTAAATTAGTTTCATAGCAAAACACTTTTTTTTTGTTATAATTCAGGCAACTTGTTGCTTTCAGATCTACAGGCTCTTGGAAATCCTCCAAGCTAGACATTTACTAAAGCAATAGCACACGCATTTTCAATATTTCCTTATAATTCTAAAATAAATTTGTTTAGGCAATTAGTCTGACAAAATGGTGTCGTTTTAAACTGATACCTTTGTAAACCGAGTGCTGTATTTAGGAACCTTTCTCCTTTTCACTATTAAAAAATAAAAGAACACATTTTTGGTTTGATCCGAGAGTGATGAGATTCTAGAATAAAGTGGGCTTGATACTGACTGCCAAGCAGGACAGAGGAACCTTTATACCCTCAGCTGATGTTTGGGAGCCCGGCTTCAGGATTGGTCTTCTGGGAGAAGAAGTGTTGACAAAGGTCATGGGTGAGCCCGCTGCAAATTACTGTCCCCACACAGCGTGGAGCCAGACACGAGGTTCCATTTCGGACCAGGCCTAGGGGGCAAAAATTATTAGTGTTTAAACTTGAAATATTAACTCAGACCTTCCACTTCCCGAATATCTTGTGAGTATCAATGAAGTCTTTCAATGCAGTCCACAGACAAAGAAGCTCTGCAGTGCCAGGAACATTGGCCATATGTTAATTTTATATAACGGGAAACTTATACAAATAAAATAAAAATAAGAAGCAGATGTCTGGAATTCTCTGTGGCAAACGCACTATCCTATCCTACTGTGGTCTTCTGCATACAGTACGTCTGTCTGTGTGTGTGAGGGATTGAGAATCTGGGATGGCTTAGAGACAGGGGTTTGGAACAAGTTACAGTAAAGTTTTCACAACCTTATCTTAATATCCCCTTGCAGGTCAGGGATTGTGTTCCTCATGTACCTGACTTCACAGTGTGACAGATAGCCACAGAGAAGAGCAGAGCAGCAGACTTGCACCCCCATATACAGTGACTGAGTTTGATCAGGATAAGAGCCCCGTGATAAACCTCATGCAAAAGAACAAGTTGTTTTTGATCAGGCTCCATGCTCTGGAATACTCTGGGGATCATTAAGGATCACTGACTCTTTGACAAGTTCTACTGTATATGCTAATACCTCAAAGTGTATTCTTAAACGGCAGATCAATCCTTTAGCCAGCTCTATATTAGGAGACCGACTTCTTAAAATCGATCCAGCAATTATCCAGCAATAATTTTGTGCCACTTTAACTGGATGCAGTACTGCGGCTGGCTGTGAGGAACCTGATTTCTGTGATCATTGCAGACTCTTAAGTGATAGAATAGGTAATGGTCTGTTCTCCCTCTTTCCCTGTAACTGATAAAGTAACCCATTGAGTGGAAATGAAAGGCAGAGACATGCAGGGCAGTCAGAGGTCATTGCAGTCCCCGCCAAACCAAACAAGGCCACTCCTGTCTGTTTAAACCTGGACTCCATTACGCTGTCCTTCACGACATATAGAGCTGCCATTCTTCTCTAACAGGCTTGGGCTTACCCCAGCGCCCCATCCTGTCTCTTGAGAAAACCACTGCACTCCCTTCACAGCCCCATCCCTGTCCAGATCATTAGCAAGATAATACTGCAAAGTGAAGAACTCTGGAAATGCTAATCCTGTTAAATGATGTTGCTATCTGTCAGACAGACAAACAGAGACCTCTGATGGTGGCAGCAATGATTACTGTATGTCTGTAGCAATTTCTATAGCAAAGCAGTGGCTCTGATGAGTGAACAAAAAACAAAAACCGAACAAAGAAGGACTCGTTGATAGAAATGATCTTGAGTACGGTAAAACAAGAGAGTGTGTGTTTGCTTTGCATTCCCCTTGGATCAGGCCTGGGTGAGTCTTGTGAATCCATATGGGCTGGCTGCAATCCTTTGTGAATGGTTGTGTGTCGATCTTATAAAGTACAGTGCTCTCATTCTGCATGTGCTAAATGAACAATCAGTCACTAAATAAGCACTTAGAATTACAACACATTTAACATCACTACTAAAAGGTTTCCACCAGTATGATCAAACACCAATTGAAATAAAAAAGAACCCAAAATACTCTTCAAGCTCCTTCAGTTTGAATAGAAATTGCTAATGCTGGATTGCACTGAGAGGCACGGGTAAGTGGACACAATGTAGCGGCTCACATTGATCCCATCACGTCTCTAAACAGGTTCAGATGGTTTCAGGCAGGTGATGAAGTCTCCAGAGCCTGTTCTACATAACTCTGCGACTTCTAATTGGCTTCTTCTGAGGAATTTCAACTCCACTTACTAAATGACTCTTTCTCAAATATTTTTATTCCAAATATCAGCTATTGCCAGCTAGGCTGAATTATTTCCAGTTTTTTCGGATTTAGTTCTTACTTTACAGTTTCTCTCCAGAGCAAATTGGAAGTGCATTGGCTTGTGTTGTTAACATTTCAGTGCTGGTCTCTGTGAGACAATCCCAGATACACGGGGCAGTGCTAGCTAAATGTTTATATTACAATTAGATGTAGTAACAATTACATATTTAACTTGTATTTATGTAGTGTTTTTTTTTTATAATACCTCTAATTTAATCTGGAGTATTTTAAAGTTTTGTGAAATTAGATTATTACATTTGAATTAACCTAAAGGGAATGTTATGCCCTTGAAACTATAACTCATTTATAAATATAACAAACGTCTGCGATGAAGTAAATATGGCAGCAGTGTGACAAGCGAGGAGTTAAATATCGAGTCTACAGGGGAAGGCGTTCCAGGAAGACTCCTCATGAGTCTATAATCATCCTCACCCTCATCCACTCTCTTTACTACCAACATTTTTATCAAACAAAAATGTTTTAAGCATCGTGTTAAATAAGCTCCAGATGACTTACACAACATTTCAGACTTCGTTAACAAACCGCAAGTGATCCAACATCCAAGAACAAGGACAGCATGTTAGAAAATGTCAGTGGAAATGCTTGTGGACGGGAGGGGGGTGGATGGCGTGTTTATAAACCTCAGTAATAACGTCAATAAATAACCGAATCCACCAGTGAGTAAAAAAAGAAAGAAAGAAAGAAAGAAATACCAAAACGCAAATGTTTTTTTAATGACGATCAACAGAATTCATTATTATTATTATTATTATTATTATTATTAGTATTATTATTATTATTATTATACATATATAACACAATATGGCAAGTTGAACTAATTAGCCACAAATTATACACCTTGGGAGTGTAATGAAATTAGCTAGCTGCTTGAAAAAAAAAAGATAATACTGAGAGTGTGAGGATGGCTTTTTAAATAGCCATTAAACACCCTATATTTAACAGGTTTAATTAGACAATGAGTTCACAATGTGTTGCGGCTTTGAGCTTTGAAGATCTGGTGACCCTAGGTAAAACCTGCTCTGCGGATACTGTAAATACAAGGGAGATAACCTGGCAACTAAAAAAAAAATCATAATAAAAGGTCTACGTCGCGGTGCTTCTGTTTCTGAGCTCGCTGGACTTGGTATTCTCAATCATTAGACACACCTCCATTACTTCAGATAATCGACCTCTGAACCTCAGCCCTGCAGATCCTAATTCTGTTTCAGGAGTTCCCATTTACAGCCTGCGAGTGAAAGAATGAATACAAATATGATCTCATCTGTTTCTACTGCTGGGTGTGATGGAACAACTTTTATTTGGATGTTTTTCAGGCTGATACAGCTGCACAGACGACTGCGTGATCATTTAATTTCAATCAGGTACAGCTGCACAGACGATAGCGTGATCATTTCAATTCAATCAGGTACAGCTGCACAGACGATAGCGTGATCATTTCAATTCAATCAGGTACAGCTGCACAGACGATAGCGTGATCATTTCATTTCAATCAGGTACAGCTGCACAGACGACTGCGTGATCATTTCAGCCTCTACTTTTTGCTGGCATGTTTTTTTTCGTATTTGCATTCACTCCTGTCGGTGCTAGCTCTGCATGAACAGGTGGAAGTTGGTCCGTGTGAACTCCTGGTGAATGCTGTCCAGCAGAGTGTCCGAGTCCGGGGGCAGCTCCGGGGTCACTCTCTGCCGAGGGAGGACGCTCTGCTCGGGCGTGTAGGTGAAGGAGAAGGCGCTGGAGTAGATGAGCCCATCACTTCGGATCAGAGACACAGGGACAGTAACGGAATGTCTCAGCCACCTCCACTCCCTGCTGAACACAGAGATATCGGGCACCACGCATATCAGGGACTTGGGACTCCTGCGTATGAGAAAATGAAAATAAAAGAGGAAGAAGAAGAAGAAGAAGAAGAAGAAGAAGAAGAAGAAGAAGAAGAAGAAGACATCTACATATATCATGTCATTATTTTAATGATCCGGTTAGGTTCACAGACCCTGATTGGCTCTAGTCCTGGATTACCTTGCCTACATTATACCAAGTCCAAGATTAATGCTAACCAGGGTCATGCTAGTCAGGGTTAATGCTAAACAGGGCAATGCTAATCATGCCCTACACACAGCAGCATATGGTTTTACTTTGTAAAATAATAATAAGTGAAAAACTCATAAGGCTAAAGGCTTATGAATTATCCAGTTAATTCCAACAGCCATATTAGCATTAAATTCTTTCAACACTGCAGAGCAGTATTGAGGTGTCTGACAGATAACCCCCCGAAACGGCAGATCGGTTCTGTATTGAAAGGGTGCATCATATATATTTATTTAAATCAGTTCTGTAGGATGTCCATTCTTACCTGTACATGGTCTCTGCTTCTACATCTCCAAACCAGATCTTTAGAATTGGGCTGAAGTTTTCACCGTGCACCTCCAGCATGGCCACGTCTCCACCGCCGTTGAGCTTCAGCATTGGAAAAAGGGGGCAGCTATTAAACAGGCGAGATCTCACAGCAAAATCAGTGTTAACTGGCGACGGCAAAAAGCCACGCGAGGAAGTCTCTGCAGCTCGTTTAGCAGACCATCGTGCACTGATTTGCTTTGGTGTCCCTGTTAAATATGTCCGATGTTGTTGCAGAAACAGCCATGCCAACCAACAAGTGTGTATCTGCACTGGTGAAGGTGCATTAGCCAGGGCGTTTGTTTAGTCTTTAATTAGCTGGATATAAGAAAGTAATATTCTTCTAGTATTCTCTGTGTAGATGTATCATTCTAATTGCATTGTCGCTTCTGGCATGAACGTCTCAAGAAAAAGAAATTGGTTTGCTTCACAACAAAGGAAATGGCAACCACACACACACACGTCTATGCTACTTTGTAAATCCTAGTCAATCAATAAACCAGACCCACCAGACCGCTGGGTTTACAATGTTATAATACCCAATCGTCTTTTATTAGCGCTAAAGCTGCCACGTTTACATTCTTTTCATAAACACAGAAACAACCTGCCGCGAGACAAGGCTGAGTGTTTAATCAAGAGAGCCAGTCTACAATGCAATGCAAAAACAAACTGGAGATAAATAATATAAATGATACATTTTCTGAACAACCATCAGTCATTAACTACATTGAGACATCTACTACTTTAAAAGTGTGTGTGTGTATATATATATATATATATATATATATATATATATATATATATATATATATATACTGTATATATAATGCATGATTTATTAATGTGAATATATTATTATTATGTCTGAAATTTGTTGGGGCAGGTATGAGACCAGCATCATCCAACAGTGACCCAGTTGAGTCCTGCAATATTCTCTGTATATATTTCTCACCTCAAGGCTCCCAATGACAGGGAAGGGGGTCACAGCTCTCTGGCTGCACATCAGGCTCTCACTGAAGGTGTACTCCACTGTCTCTGTTCCAATGATAGTCCAACAGGAGCCATCACTGAGCAACTCTTTACTGGGCTCCTTCGGGCAAGGAGATGCCTGCAAGGACCAGAACCACACTTAGCTGGGTGATGCTGCGGAAGCCCCTTGTTTAAATTAGAGGGCTGTATCTTAATGATTATTCAATTCCATTTACAGAAAACCTTCAGGTCCATCGAGCAGCGATGGTTAAAAACTATATCTGCATGATCCAAACCATTCATTCCTTGATTAGAACCAGGACCTTGGCTGCCTCCTCTGTCTAAACTCAGGCCTTTTTGAGGATTCGCGCTCTCTTTGCCAGACCCCACTTGCCCATGTAGTTTGTGTTGAATGGAAGGAAGTCAGCAGATTCTAGTGCAGAATCCTACATGTGAAAGCACACTGCCTATATCGGGATGTCTTTGTTTTTAAGGTAGTCAGTGGATGTTTTTTACTCTTCTTTACACTTCATTTTGTTTAGCTGAACTTCAATAGCGCGGTGGAGGAGGTCTGGTCTGGTGGTTAGAGCTACGAACTTAAAGCCTGAAGATCCTGGGTTCACATCCCAGCTCAGACGTCGATTCACATGGCCTCTTTGTGCTCCTGTTTCCTCTGATTGAAAAAGACATGGAAGCACGAGCACCTTTTAAATCTACTTCTATTTCAGGTCCACCGTCCCATGAAAACTCTCCAAGCACGGGCAGATCTAAATACCACCGCTGTTTAAATATTAAAAGATATACGTTTTACGTAAGAGACCGACACTCACTGTTAGAGAGGCTGCTGTTCACAACCCCCCTGCTTTTAAAGATTAACATAGTGGCAGCATTTACATACGCGCTACCGATCAGATCAAATGAATAGACCCAATTACAAAAACAATCACAAGCACTGGAAGAGCGATACCTGAAACTGTATGATCTTCTCATTGGACAGACACAAGTACATCCTGTTGCTGTCCTTGAACTGGAACGCACACTTATGGAGCTGGGACACGGGCTCATCCACGTCCAGACTGGCGTACTGTTTATTCACCTTGCGGATTACCTGCGGAGACACCACATCCCCATTACCAGGACACACGTGTGTATAGAATAATGTGCTTCCTGTTACAATGTAGGATGATTTATCCATAACTTGAAACAAACCGGCGAATGCCTTCATCAGTGTACTTCAAAACCTGCTCCTCATCACTTTCGTGCTATTCAGTTATGCTGCACGAAAACTGGAAATAGAAGGTAATCTACTAATTGCAGACACACAGTATCATTACTGGCATGAGTGACATGAGTAATAGGGCAGGTTAGCAATATGAAATTAGAACCATTCTGATTATCCTTTGGATTCCAGAATGCCTGTGAGTTCCCATCTGATACTGTAGATTCCACGCCAGCCCCCAGATCTCTATCTGCAGCTTGCAGTGATTATTAATATCAGCACGCACACCATTACTGTTGTGGAAACCCACACTGGGGCTGGCAGAGAGCTGCAGCATATCCTCCTGTTTCAGCACTTTCTATGGTGCTCTTACATAACATACAGAAGCGTGGGTGGGGTGCACAAGAGATACAGTGTATGTGGAGCGGTGTGCTTGCGTTTCATGATGCACATCGCAGCTTCCGGCTGCAGTCCTGTCTCATCCTAGACATAACATTAACACCAGCTGAAGCCGTCTATACCCCACTCTGTGAAGCTAGTCTTAAGGTGCTGACATCACTATAAACAAACACTGGGATGAAACCACAGAGACGGGGGTTCTAGAATGTCAGCGGGTCAGGGCATCAGTATTTGTTCTTGTTCCAGAATCCTAGCAAAGCTGTCAGCACTGCAGCTTGTGTCAACAAAGCAAAAACACAGCAGTCGCTGGGACCTTTTATTTTGAACGTTTGTTCACAAGGGGCTGCTCTGTTTAATCTGCTGGTGTTACCATGCTCCAGACACTGGCTGTAGTAGTTAGGGTAACACTTCACACAAAGTGTCTCTAATTACTGTGTATTTACATCCTGATTACTTAGTAGATACGTGTGAACTTACACAGAATTACAATGTTATTATGTATAGTTACAATGTACTTAATGTGTACATTAACCCTAATCCTAACCCTAACTCTAAACCCCTAACCCCAGCCTTTAGCGCTAACCCCATCTGGCTTAGCAAAAGTGAGCAATAGTCCCAGCCATGAACTACATCCATTTCTTCCAAGGCAGCCCTGGTTTTTACCCCAAACTGCATTAAAAGTTAATATACAAGTGGTAGAACTGTCTGCCAAAGCCAGAGGCCCATTAGCACTCTCCTGAGATTGCCACTGCAAAGCAGTTTTTCACAAAGCCAGAGAGGGTTAAGTGACAGAATCGTGCAGAAGCTGACTGTGCAATAATACATGTGAAAAACCACTAAGATGTTTAGCTTGTGCTCTCTCTGGTATGAGATTGCTGAGACAAGGGGTCTACTAAAACCTTGCCCCAGTGTGCGTGTTTAGTACAGGGGTTTAGACATTACTTTGGTAGACAGCCATCATGCACCTGTTTTACTTGCAACAACACACACTCGACCTTATTAGAAATAACTCACTCCTGTGCTTACCATAGTGGGCAGAGCCACACCAGTGCTGGTGCATACCAGTCTCACTGCACATCCATAGCAAATATACCCATCCCGGATCGGGTAATCTCCCCGGGCAGAGCCCTGGTCATCCACTGGAGCAAGAGGGAAGAGAAAACGAATCCTCGTTTCTTATTTGTGTATGGTTCACAAAATATAATTGAACCTATGTTGAAAATAGAGTTTTTTGCTTTTGTATTTCCAAAAAGTTATTTAATACTAATAATAATAATGCAAAGAAGAAGAAGAAGAGGAAGAAGAAGAAGAAGAAGAAGAAGAAGAAGAAGAAGAAGAAGAAGAAGAAGAAGAAGAAGAAAGGCTTTATCAGCAGAGCAATCAGGAAAGGTCAGGATTACTGGATGAGTTGGATTCGTTTCGGATGAATCATACCAAGGTACATGGTGAATGCTGCCCACTGTCTGGCACTCGCTACAAAGGCCTCTCCTTCCACTGACAGATACCTGGTGCTGACGGTCTGGGAACGCAGCCGATTGAAGAGGGAAACCTTTGATCCTGAAGAAATGCACACTGAAACAAAACAGACTCTGTTAAAAGCGCTGAACAGAGCTCCTGACAGACAAGCCTGCAGATTACAGTTCAGTTAGTCGGGCTGGTCTTATCAATGCTTCCTGTGTTTCGAGTCTGTGTGCTACAGAACCAGCGCAAACAGAGCTGCGAGTCTTTGTCCTGACAGAGGGGACGAGTGCTAGTCCAAGTCCGCACTGCACCTGGAACCTGGCATCTGGGAGGGTTTACTTTGGCTAGTGTGAGAGGAGCTGGTCAAAACAGTCCCCCTTCACCTTGGTTAGTGGCTGTTTAATTGAGCCCTCAGTTATGGAGAGTGTTGAGCTCCACTTTAATTATGTAATACAGTTCTACTTCCAAATTACAGCATTTCAGATGTGCAGTTTTGCAAGGTGCATGGTGTTATAAACAGTTCTGTTTCTTCTTTTGTGGAAATAAAACTCTCGATACAGTAGGTAATGTGTGTTGTAGTGGAGTGATTTTTGCATCATCGTTGCACATCTGGTCGTTGGCGTGGAAGATCACGTAAAAGGGTCGGCTTGATTCGTTTATGTTCAGAACACGAATGGCTGAACTTGAACCAATACGCTGTCATACAGCATGGCTTCCCTTGAAGCGAAGAGATTACGTTCTCAGACATTACTGGATATGTAGAAACGCACCTTCTTTTTGTCAATTTTAGTAAAGGATTAAATACAAATGCAAAATAAAAAACAAAGTGTAGCAATTGCCTAAGTATCATCTGGGATGGTTAGGATCAAAGATAGTGTTAGAGCAAGGTAACGGTTAGGGTTAAGGGTTAGGGTTAAGGGTTAAGGGTTAAGGGTTACAATGCTATGTTTATTAAACTGAATGTATACTTACAGTCTGCATTCTTCATGGATTGCTTTTTCTGGGAAGGTTTGGAAATCACTTTAATCAATTTGCTGTAAAAGGACCCGATTTCTTGGCCGTTGCTGAAGAAGAGCTTTAAAACCAGACGGAAATGTTTCCTTTTGTCCGTGTCGGAGATATACAGGGTCTTTGCACAACCAAATCTCTGCAAAGAGAACGGATTGATTTCATATTAACAGGCGCCCATTTTATGTGCAGTTCACTTCATATGACTACATTATTAGACAACATATACGTCTCATTTGACACCTTGACAAGTATTCATAGATGAATGTTTCTAAATTGTGTACGGACTGGTTTACTTTACCCAGGATTAGGGTTAGGGTTAGGGTTAGGGTTAGGGTTAGGGTTAGGGTTAGGGTTAGGGCTAGGGCTATGGTTAGGTTTAGGTTTAGGTTTAGGGTTAGGGCTAGGGCTAGGTTTAGGGTTAGGGTTAAGGTCAGATCTGGCTAAGAGTTCTGATAAGCTCTGCAGTCTGTTATCGTTTTGTTTTTAACTCCTGCCTTTGAGTCCGGTTGCTCTTCAAAGTTCATTTTCAATGTTTCCATCTGGCTGCTGCCTGCTGTGTCCAGACCCATGTAGCCACACAGCTTGCAAGCAGAGTCACCCAAGCCACTGGCTGGAAACAAGAGGAGTAAAGAGATATCAAACACAAGCAGAGTAGAGAGATATCAAACACAAGCGGAGTAGAGAGATATCAAGTCCTGAACCATTCATGAAATGTCATTATATAGCAGATCTAGATTGCAGATCTAGATCACATTGCAGATCTAGTCCCTATGAAGCTCACTTGCAGGTGTTAACGTTTGGAGTTCATGCATTCTGAGTAGTGCACTGTACTAGCGAATCAAACAGAAACGCAATCAAATATAAAACAGAAACGCAATCAAATATTAAACAGAAACGTAATTTGAGAAAACAGAATCAAAGGACAGCACGGAGAGTTTCAATCCCATTCTTGGTTGCTTTGTCATTCTGGAATCCCATAGACATCTTGCATGAATATAAGCTGCGTGCCTCTCAGTGTAAAACACTGCTACCTTTGAGCTCCTCTTGCTTCAGCTTCCATCCCGGCCCGCTGAGATAAACGCATGGAGGCGGACAGAAGAACCTGCGGGGAGCAGGAAACCAGCTTGTAATGTCTTCACATCTCATTAATACAATACAGAACACACATACAGCACTGTACAACAAACAGACAAACTATGATTATACCATGCCTGTGCAATGGGGCAGTGTTGTGGGATGCTCTGCCCTTACGGATTCTGTCCCCTGTCGGTGAGGTGAGAGGAGGTTAAAAGCTCTATAACCACGAATGCAGACGAGCCCGGCTCTTTTGCATCGTGGTTAAGACAGTCTCTTGCGGTGCACATTTCTTTGTTCTGTTTTCTCCAGCAGGTAACGCATGCTCGCCTATACAATACCTTTTTTCGCTGCCATATGATTTCTGAGCCACCTTGGCATGCAGGATGAGCACGGTCTGGTCTGGCCGGACCTGCAGATACTGCCGAAGGGAATCCCGGGTCAATACGGGCTGAACAGGGATTGACCTGCACAATTAGAAACATCACTGAATCACTGAATGAGGGCGTCCTTACACTGCAGGAAACAGAGGAGCACGGGTAGAAGAAACGCTTCACTGTGGGCACTGCTTACCCCAGAGAAACGACTACAGGGTTGACTGCGTGTGAAGCTGCATCACGTTCAGTGTTTTCAAGTCAGTGTCTATATAAGGAACGGGATGGTTACCTGTAGGTAAGCTTATCCAGTTAGCCAGGTTCCCAATGCAAACTGCCTCACCGCTGTCTGTAGACTATATAAGGATTATTTTTCAAACCACTGTCATTACAATAAAATTGTAATTTTCTCTTTTTACAATAAAATACGAATAAGCAAGTATTTGAATTGTTTATGCAGAGCAAGTCCTGTATTGCACATAACTTTAAACCAACATTTGTCATGCTATGGATTTAAGGCCACACAAGCTATTTGCTTTCCTGTCAAATGTGCATCCAGGCAGAATGCCAGGCCAGGCAATCCAATAGTTTGTGAGCATAACACATAAGCTGCAGACCACCCACAGAGAAGACCCCCTGTTTGACATGTACACTGATAGCAATGGACAAAAAACTCCAAAACTTTCACCTTAAACAGAACTTTTGATGCACTGGTAGAACTGCACTTCATATAAAATAGCCCACTGATATAAGTTTGTTCTTATATATATATATACTGTAGATCACCAACATGCAAAAAAGTACTTAAAAACTAATATAATACAATCAATAATCCAATATATGGTATTTGCATAAGTTCTATTACAAAGACAAAGTGAAAGGGCTGAACACGCAGCTGCAGCAACACTGTCAGAGACCTCTTCTGCTCCTCGATCTGCACAGCGATTGCTATGCACATCCTAAATGATAAGACCTAAGTACAAATGTACACGGGACCTGTTGTAAACACGAAAGGACGAAACATGCCTTCAATTGCAATTACAACACTTCATTCCACCGTGTAACAGAAAAAATAAAAGACAGAAAGAGAGAGAAAGAAAGAAAGAAAGAAAGAAAGAAAGAAAGAAAGAAAGAAAGAAAAAAGAACGCCCCCTTCCACTACTCGCTGCCTCGTGATGGGGAGAGCGGTCTGACAAGCTGTTGTTTGGACGCCCTGAAGAAGTTAGCCAGCGTGTGTGTATATAGTGTATATAATTCTCTGATAGAATGAGAGATCGAACAGAGCATGGTTTCACATGGACCTTCGCTGTGCATGACCTGGAGTTATGTGTCACTGCCATGCTGTTCTGGTGCAGGCTGTCAGGGTCATTGGGACTGTAGCTATATTTACCTCGGTATCTCTCACACGGGGTGTAGAAAAATGTGCAGGGACGGGGCACCTAAAACAGTTCAGCTCGGACAAGCCTTGAGCTGGAACGGGTAAGCCGGTCAGGGTGTGCAGGTGTTAAACCGCCAGCGCTGTCTAGCCTGGTATTTTACAATGCTGATATGCAGTAATAAGACAAGACTGTTTTACAGCTTTCTGTCAATTGCCTGCAACACCATTGCACTTTTTAAAAACGACACAGAGCACATTCTCTTCTGAAAAACATCTGCAAGGTTAAAATGCATCCTAAAAAAGACCACAACGCAACTCCTTTAAAACGAGTCTGTGTTTGGAACAGTTCAGTACATTGTAATAATACCGGTACAGACGTGTTATTATTATTATTATTATTATTATTATTATTATTATTATTATTATTATTATTATTATTATTATTATTTAATAATAATAATAATAATAATAATAATAATAATAATAATAATAATAATAATAATAATAATAATGTTTATTAAGTCGCTCAGTAGCTACACATTTGTTGCGTTTTTATGGTAGTGAAAGAAAGCAAAACACAAATCATAGATAATCAATTTAGGAAAACAAAATGATACATATTTACAAAATGCATATATTTGTTTTCCAACTTTTTAAAAATAAACACACAGCTATACTTGCACTACACGTGTTTAAAATCGTTTCCTGTCCTATTCCAAGAAAACACTCGTTTTTGTTTTTGAAGTTTCAGCCCCCCCCCCCCTCCCCCGTTTCCAAAACGTTCCCCCCGGTTTGTCCCGTTTCAAAGGGAGTGGTTTAATTCGAACCCCCTTCCCCAGATTAAATACCTGCGCTTCATTCCTCTCAGTGCAGTGCGGGACCAGAGCATGCTAAAGAGATACCAAACCTGCAGATACAATTCCACGTATTTGCTTCGGCTTTCTTCACAATTCACGATTCTGTATTGCCAGTGTATTTTATTGCCAGTGTCATTCATAATACCGGAGTAAACTGGACTAACACAAACCATTCTTTGGATGTCTTTGGTTTGGATAACGCTTCATAGCATTGTGTACTTCTGAAGAAGTTAAAGTGCGTGCACGCCGCTTCAGAGATACCTGTACCAGCACGAGCTCAGCTGCTCATCCGGGATTCGGAAGCGACTGTCCGACTGATCCACTTGACCCAGGTGAGTGAGAGAACCGGAGAGGGGAAGCACGGGTGGGTAGTCTTCGGTTCTGTCCGGTGGGGCTTCAACTTTAGGGGAGGGGGGGCGACACAAAAAGTTAGTGATAATGCTATATTATTATTTCTGAGTATTTGTTACTGGTACATGTACGTATTTTAGCCTATTAAAACATTTTATTGCCTGTCCTTTGAACATTGCACTTCTGTTTTCTTCTGTCCTTGGATATTTTATTGAATACATTTACAATAGCCCGTATCGAAGTCCCAGCACAGACCACAGCTGCGGATGCTTTGAACACGCACACAACTTGCAGTTATTCAGTAACGTCTGGCTGTGGAGCAAACTGACCATGTCAATTACAATGTCATTGCATTGTTAAGCGACTAGTAAAGTTGCGGCACCCGAGACTGTGCCAAGTGGGAAATCACATGAGATAATCGCGCGCCGCTGTCAAAGAGCGTAGATTGTCAGTGGAGCGTTAAATAGGGGTACACTTCCAACCCCCTCAACTGCACACAGAAGGTGTTGCATGATCCTCAGTGAAGGACTGGGTATGCTTGTCATGTGCTAACTAGAAAGGGATCACATTAGAGAAATCCAGCTTTACTGTACATAGGCGTGTAGTACTTGTGCGCAAACAAGCATTTCAGCAGCAACCTGTTTGGAAAGCACAGCTAGATCTGGTATGTTTGCATTTTTTGCAGTTGCAAACCACGCATTTACAAGCTCAGGTTTTAAGGGCTGTTTTGGTTTGAGTGAAGTTGGCGCCAGCACAGTTTGTTCTTTGATGGCGTGTAAAATGTTAGAGCAGTAAACTGGAAGCCAGTGTGTCCCGCAGTGGGAGGGATTCACAGTGGGCACTGCTGCTGTGAGAGAGAAGCTTTCATCATCGTGTCTGCCTGCTTCTCGCTTTGCATTTAAAAGTTTACAACCAGAAAAATCCCCTCTGAGAAACTCTCTCCGACGGATTTCTGGCAACTCATATTTTATATTTATATTAACAAAAAAATGATTGAAACAGTTTAGACGTGGCTACTAATCATCCACTCACAAAACTAGTTCAAACATATTTAAATCCAGTTTTGATCCACTAAAGCGAGGTATTTTCTTCCTGTTTCAAAAAACCCTCTAACATTCATGAACGCTCTTTAAAAGGTTGTAATTAAACTGTGAACATAGAAATAAAGACTGCAGTGAAAGGGAGGCTTCTAAAACTTTAAAACAGGGCCAGAGGACACAGTCAGAATTGAACTGGAGGCAGACTTAGCACAGAGGGTAGGAGACGCTGCTAGTCAGGGTGTGGAAAGGATTACCAAGTCATGCTATTGATCCAGAATCACTGGGATCCTTTAGGATCTGAGATCCACCAGCTACTACGGACTAGATGAGAACTGATGAGCCAGATGGCCTCCTGTCCTACCTGCATTTTTGACGAATGCAAACACATCAGCCCTGACTACATTTTCATAGTCATGCTGTATAAGTGGTTCTGTGGAAATACATTTCCTTGGCTTGTAGAAGCAAGGTTCCCATATCCTGTAATTTATCTCATTGATACTAGACAGGCGATTCTGAAAATACTGGCCCCTATTTAGCAAAGCTTTTTACTCCAGGAGGCTATTTTTTAAAATGATAACACACCAGCGATGTTTTACTGCAGTAAGAAACAACATAGGTGGGCTTCAGACTTCAGAATCCTTAAATGAACCTTCTCAATTGTTTATCCCTAGTTCTGAAACCCCGATAGATTTATTTAACAGTTTATAAAAATAATAATGGCACCCTGGAGTTGCTTTGCTGCCTAGAAGACAATGACCTTTTATTCTCACCCCAAACCCCCCAAACCCACTTTTGAACATCTCCCCATGGCCAGTGTTCTCCAGCGCTGCACGGAAAGACATTGCACTGCGACTTACTGTTCTTCCCATTGCTCTGCTCGTCCTGTAGCTCCGTGCTCTGCTGACTCGTCACATACATGCCGTGCTCCATAGCTCCTGTGATTCACGGTCACCTTCCTAGGGCAGCTAGCCTTTTAACTGAGCTTTCTGTGAGGCAGGGGAGTGCTGTCACCTTCTCAGAGCATCTCACTCCTCAACACGATGGATTGGTTCAGCTGTGTTTTGAGCACTGCCCGTTCAAGTAGCCTTTTGTCCCTGTGTCAGGATGGGTTGAGTGCATATCCAAGGTCCCTCTCTCTCTATCCCTCTCGCTCTCTCTCTCTCCCTCTCGCTCTATCTCAGAAGACCGTGTTGTTTGTCTTTCTGATCTCCACCTGCTGTACAGGTGCACGATTCTCACACCTCCCCCATAAACAAACACTGCAGGAGAGATAGAGAGAAGAATTGAAAGAGTAGGGTCCAGAAATTCAAACAGAAAATGCAGAGGACAAAACAAAACAAAAAGGTCTTTGATTCGATAAACCTGTCATGTTTTAGGAGGACTCCTGTCTCAAACCCAACTTTACCATTGTTCATTATCGAATGTGTTTTTAAAGCCTTTTAAAACACATTGAGCTGAAAGTCATCGGCCAGCTATTCAAGTTTCGCTTGTATTGTAAAGCTAGCATCAAATCTTATTGCGCATTAACATTGTGGCTTTACGATACCCAGTTACACAAATACTGTTTATTTTATGATGTGCCAAAATGTGCAGAAGTGAGTCAAGCCATGTTCTAATGGGTCTCTTCCTCTACTCTTCCAAATGTGCAAAACTGACTCAGGTTTAACTGTAGACTTGTTAGATGAAGAATAACATATATATTCAAATCAATGCTTAATAGAGGTAATACAAATGCAGTTATTGCTGCATTCCTGTATCTGCTTTTACTTTTAGCACAGTTTCTTTATTCCAGTGTTTAATCTTTGCCATGCCAGCCTAAGCAAGGGGAGTGGCCGGTACTTTCGAAACCTCAGGTTTCTGCTGGGGGTCGGAAGGCCTGACTGTATGTGAAGGCTAGGGGGACAAGGAGTCTCTTTGTGCTTTTGAAAATCAGGGCAAGTTTTTAGTTTCAGTGTGAAAATCTCAAAACAGGGATCGAATTATGCACAGGGTCTCCAGAAAGCTGAGTGAAACCATTATTTGCACCCCAATCAGCAGATCTCTTTCCTACCACCACTAAACCTGACTAATCTTGCGGTGACTAGCACACACACTGGCTGTTTTATATGACTACATTAGCAATGGTTGGTTTACATAGCTTTTAATTCGATACAATAGACATGTCTGTGTCTGTGGCGGCACAGAGACTCGGCAGCATGAAACACATCGACTTTGTAATGCTGTGAACCACAGGAAAATGAAACTATATTCAAAACACTGTAGTTTTCACACTGCACAGACATAGGCCAGTTATACGAGGTGGGGCGGAATTGATTCTTCCCTTGCATTACTCAAAAAGGAGAGAACCGCTAATGTTTAGATGTCGAATAAACTTTAGCACAGTATTTTAGCACAGTGTTTTAGCACGTATTTTAGCACAGTGTTTTTGCACAGTGTTTTTGCACAGTATTTTAGCACAGTGTTTTAGCAGTGTTTTTGCAGTTTTTTTGCACAGTATTTTAGCACAGTGTTTTTGCACAGTGTTTTTGCACAGTGTTTTTGCACAGTTTTTTTGCACAGTATTTTTGCACAGTGTTTTTGCACAGTGTTTTAGCACAGTTTTTTAGCACAGTTTTTTAGCACAGTGTTTTTGCACAGTGTTTTAGCACAGTGTTTTTGCAGTTTTTTTGCACAGTATTTTAGCACAGTTTTTTAGCACAGTATTTTAGCACAGAGTTTTTGCACAGTTTTTTAGCACAGTATTTTAGCACAGTGTTTTTGCACAGTGTTTTTGCAGGTTTTCCATGCATTTCCCATGATTATACTATGCATTCACCATAGTTTGCCCTGGTTTGTCATGTTGATTGATATGCTTCAGTATACCTCACAGTTCTTTACAATGCTTCCCTGTGCTTTGCCATGCTTTCACTGTGCTGCATTACTAATGGAAACTTTTCTGAGGATAATAAACCTAGCTGACCTCCAACACTGAAGCCATTCTGAATGCTTGACTTTGTATAGTTTAATCTCAAACGTCCAGATACATATTTATTTATTTGTTTATTTATTTATGAAACCTAGCCGAGCGCAAGACGGAAACTGAGAATCGGATCTGCATCCCTGACATTAATAGTTTCTATCACAAAAATATCCAGCGACAGTTCATTTAATGGGTGTGAAAAGAGCAGCGGGCTGTAGGCGTAGCCCCTAAGGGCTTCCAATCTATTTCCCTGCACTTCCCTGCTGTTTTATTATTCAGGCTTGACTGGCCCACATTAGGAACATTTCAATTATCTTTTTATTTGAGGTCTGGGTTAAATAATATTCCAAAAGCTCCAAAGTGTGAGTGCGTCTCCTTTCTTCCTGAATGAATCTGACTTTCTCACTCCACTGCCAGTTTGCAATCACATGATGTGCCCAAAGAAGCTCAGTGATTTTGAGCTATTTGTTTGGAGCAAGATTTATAGAAAGAAAAGCCCTGAAAGAATGTGCCAGGCATGCGCATCACATGGAGTTTTGTTTCCTCTGCAGTAAGTCCCAGAACGTCCCGACGACTCTCCAATCCAAGGTTTCAGGATGAAGCTGCTGTTTTTTTGTGCAACGTTCTTGTTCATCCTAATGGTGAGCCTGGATGCCAGACGAGGAAGACCGGGTAAGATAAAACGCAGTCATTCACGTCAAATAGAAAGAGCTCTGGAAGCTCAGCTCCATGGTTCTCTACTGGAGGCCTGCTTTGGGACAATATTGAATGCTCAGGTTGTCGGGGTTTTTATCCTTCAGGGCTGCAAGGACCCATGGTAAAGCATAGCAAATTACTTGCAATCAATTCTGTGCTGTGTCAGGTGTGATGTAGATTAAGATCTAGTTATCATTCATAAACTAACATCTACCTGATATAAAAAATGCATTGAAATCAAAACTAGTTCTGTGTGTGGAAGTGCATTTTATAGCTTTTTTCTCACTGGATTAGGTAACAGCTTTTTTGTGCGTCCCGTTCTCTCCGCAGATCACAAGTGTAAGACGGGCCCTCTGGACCTGGTCTTCATCATTGACAGCTCCAGGAGCGTGAGGCCCTTTGAGTTTGAGACGATGAGGAAGTTCATGATCGATATCATCCACGCTCTGGATGTGGGCCCCAACACCACGCAGGTCGGGGTGTTCCAGTACTCCAGCCAGCTCCAGAACATCTTCTCACTCAAGAGCTTCAGCAAGAAAGCTGACATGGTGAAAGCCATCAACAAGATCATCCCGCTGGCCCAGGGCACCATGACGGGCCTCGCCATCCAGTACGCCATGAACGTGGCTTTCAGCGAGCAGGAGGGCGCCCGCAGGAACTTACCCAAGGTGGCGGTGATCGTGACGGACGGCCGGCCGCAGGACCGCGTGGCTGAGGTGGCGGCTCAGGCACGGGAGAGGGGCATTGAGATCTATGCGGTGGGAGTGCAGAGGGCCGACATGAACTCACTGAGGGCCATGGCCTCCCCGCCCCTCGAGGAGCACGTCTTCCTGGTTGAGTCCTTTGATCTCATCCAGCAGTTTGGAAAGCAGTTCCAAGACAAGCTCTGTGGTAAGCTGCAAACATCAAAGGGGGAGTCAGGCTCTGTGTACAGAGAGGGGCTCAGAGGAATCGAGAGGAAGACAAGGTTTACAAAGCCTTGTTATTGTTGGAGTAGGGACGGTCTGGCGCTGAAACTAAATAACCAACAGCACAATAGGGACGATCCCGCCGAAGATATGGTAAAACAGCATGGTCTGTCTCCTGTCGTGAATTATATTTAGAGACAAGTCCGGATCACGTAGCTGTCATCGCACACACACACTGTTTTGTAATACACTTATTTCCATTAGTGGGTGCTACATCCCAGATCAGTTTCCCAAACATCCAAAATTCAATCAATGAAAATAAGATCAAATGTATACATTTCTAAATAGTAAAGAATGGAAATTTGAGCTACGTTTTGTGTTGTGGTGCTGCGCCTCTATTTTCAATGATTATATTTGGTTCTCTTCCACTTAAGGATGTTTTGAAAGCCTGAACACATATATTCTGTTTCATCTGATCTGTTTGCATGTGGGCGTGTGTTTCAGGACTCCTGGTGCAGGTGGTGCTGAAGTAATAAGTCATTTGAATGATCATTTCCATTCACTAGGTCTGGATCTCTGCAGTGAGATGCCTCATGGCTGTGAGCATGTCTGTGTGAGCACTCCTGGATCGTATCACTGTGAATGCAACCCTGGATATAAACTCAACGAGGACGGCAAAACATGCTCAGGTAAGTTATGCTACTTAGAAAGCTCAAGCCTGCTCACGGGGTACCGTGCAAAACACCAGGCTTCAGTGGGGCAAGCATCCCCGAATGTGCAATGAGGACAAGAGAAAAGGGACTAGAAATAAAGATAACGAAGCTCAATGTGTCTGTTTCTGTTGTGTGCCGCCAGTGCAATGGCAAAACCAATACGCTTTGCATCAATGTGTTGGTTACATGCAGATAAGTGATGAGTGAAGGTCCTGTGTGCTGAATTGAATCTTTATTCTGGCCCTGTCCACCACATATTATTTATGGAGCACAACCTTATCCCACATGCAACTGTGCAAGCTGCACTCATTGTTATGAAGTGGGTGCAGGGGCTATACCTATAAACTAGGGGGGAGGCACGAGGCTCTGATTTTGCAGCACTTTGTATGTGGAATCTCTCTTGCTCTATTACAGCTATTGACCTCTGCGCAGAAGGACAGCACGACTGTGAACACATTTGCGTGAGCTCCCCTGGTTCATACTCCTGCCGCTGCAGAGCCGGCTATTACCTCAACCAGGACCTGAAGACATGCACAAGTCAGTCTGGTCACAGTGCTGTTGAGCTGTTCTGTGCACTGATGCCTGCTGTACACTGCAATTTAAATACCGCTGCCTGATCTGGGTGCTGCAGTTTAAACGGTCCTTCAGATTTGTATCTAAGACATTGCAATGCGCGTTTAAAGTTAGCCTTCAGCAGGTGTTCAACCCTTGTGCAGATCTCTTATCTTTATGCCTGCTTCAGTTCTTAAATGCATGAGCTTTTCTTGTTACGATACATCAGCATAGCCTGGGACCCCGAGGACCCTAAGGGATAAACAGAAACGTCATCAAAGTGTGCACAGGATTGCAATAACATGTGTGCTAAGAGAGAACATTCTGATACTGAGATCACAGTGAGCTGCAGTTTAAGTGTGAATCTGTCTAGAAGCTTGCAGAAGAGAATGCCACCTAGCAAACGAAGCCACAGATCCGTGCCGTTGTAAGCGACCTCTGAGCAGCCCTTTCCATATGGAAGTGCCTTGCTTTTGCCTCTGGAGATCCTTTCCGTGTGCATTGCATCGCTTTGCATCATAGTTTGCACAGGATGATGCAACGCATGTCGAAAATGCAACCACTCCTGAATTGATGATGCAAAACCCCATGCTATTTAATTGTCCTGTTTCATCCTGCTGTTCACAGAAATATTAACAGCAATATTAATAACAACACTAGGGAGTAACATCACACATACTGCAATAAAGCACACCTCATGTCAGGATGGAGTTTCACTTATTTGAATCATTTCAGACATTCTGTAATGAGGCGCCTGGGGTCACCCTGGGAACGGGGTTATGTGTGTAAGGGTTAAGAATGTACCTCCCCATGCGGTGTCCTGCCATAACAGAGTCCTTGTTAAAAGTGCCTGTGGTTTATAGTTAAATACAGAGTGCTTTGTAGCACTGCCATCTGCCACGAGTCAGTGGTATAGATTGTCTTCTCTGTGTATCAGTGTGTTAATCATTGATAACATGCATTCATTCATTCATTCATTCAGTATATGGCTCTATACACTTACATGATCTTCTTATTAAACAGCCATGGCTCGTTTTGTGAACATTCTTTTTCCCTTCAGTGATTGACTACTGTTCGTTTGGGAACCACAGCTGTCAGCACGAGTGTGTCAGTGTCCTAAGCGGCTACTTTTGTCGCTGTAATGAAGGACACACACTTCAGGATGATGGGAAAACCTGCCAGTGTAAGTTGAAATTCAGAAAGAGTATACCCCTTTCTAGTGAACTCCAGACCCCTGTTCACATAGCTTCCACTAGAGGGAGTAGCAGAGACAGGCCGAAACATTCCTTACATTCTCCTTTAACTTTCTGATACCTCCAGTGGATCCCTCAGCCTCTCTTTCTGATGCTGCAGAACGGCATTTTCAAAACCCATGGTCCTAACCAATGCATGCTGCCACTAACCTGCACAGAGCCGTGCTGGGTGCAGCAGTGTTTGTAGAGTGGCGACAGTGCATTGTAAGTACAGCAGTAGGTTTAGATTGTGTCAGTGGTGCCCCCTGCTGTCTAGGTGGTCCCAGATACAGTACTTGGTAACTGGTTCCTATCTACAGCTATTCACAAAAGTTTTGCATGACCTAGAATTTTAGGATGGAGACATAATGGAGACATAATAAAAAAACTAATTCAGATCTTTTATTTAACATCATGTAATCAAAGAAACTACAAAGTATATTTCATTCGACTTTCTGAAGCAACATTAGTTAATTCTAAAAAGTGATGCAAAACATTTGGGCACAACTGTGTGACAACTCAGTAGCTTGTCCTACATAGATGCAGATTCTAGTCTGATAATTTTCCAATGAATCTGTGGCAAACTGTACCATCGATTCATCTGGAATCCACATTATTACCTGGAGACAGATGGAAGTGGTTACGTGTAAATGACAGGGCGCTTGTCTTAATATTTGGACGTACAGAAAGTAAGCTAAAACCTTTACGCTGCCTTTAAACTGTATCCCCACTGGCAGAACACTCTTCTGTAAACCACCGTTCAGACTTTTTAAAAAGAATCACTTCTGCTAAGCAACGAAAGAACTGCTGCTGTACACTGAATACACTCCTACTCAAAATGGAAATCGCAATGTTCTTACACGGTGATTCCGCTGGAATGAGGGTCATACTGTGACACAGTACAGCATTCTGTGTGGTAACTGCAGTGTAGTGACAGCTGTCTTTTCACCAGCTCTCTAACACTAATGGAGAGTATAATGGTAAAAGAACCCTGTTCAGTGTTAAGCAAGGTTAATTGCTCTCAGATAGTTGTAGATGCCAGGCTGTGTGCCAGATGAGTTTCTGTGGCCTCAGCACAGCTCCAGGCCACTGGCTGACACTGAAATACAAACCACCAACACAGAAGAAGTGCACCAGTTCAGGGCTGGAGTATATACTGCAGAGCAGCAGTGTGGAGTAGTGGTTAGGGCTCTGGACTCTTGACTGGAGGGTTGTGGGTTCAATCCCCGGTGGGTGCTGCTGTACCCTTGAGCAAGGTACTTTACCTAGATTGCTCCAGTAAAAACCCAACTGTATAAATGGGTAATTGTATGTAAAAATAATGTGATATCTTGCAATTGTAAGTTGCCCTGGATAAGGCCGTCTGCTAAGAAATAAATAATAATAATAATAACGATTGCCATGCCTGCCTTCTACAGTCACCTTGTTCTGTTGTAAGTAAAGGCTTCATGGCACAAATCTACAGTATAAAGGTGTATGAATACCAGTGCCCTGTAAGTAATAAAATTCTCAATTGCAGCCGATGACCTTTGCAACTCAGTAGACCATGGCTGTGAGTTCAAGTGTGTCAGCAGCCCTGGTTCCTACCACTGCGTCTGCCCGGAGGGACAGCCACTGCAGGAGGACGGCAAGACCTGCAGCAGTAAGTCTTTTCAGTGAAACGAAGCGGGCATTGTTTGTTGGTTTTAGTGTGTGCGCGCGCGCATTGTGAGGTGCATTGAAATACGGCTTGCTGGTACACTGGCTTTCACTGTCTCTTTGGTCCCAGCCTGCAGATCCGCTAACATCGATTTAGTCCTCATTATCGACGGCTCCAAGAGCGTGCGGCCGCAGAACTTCGAGCTGGTCAAGCAGTTTGTGAACCAGGTTGTGGACTCCCTGGACGTGTCGGCCAGTGGGACCCGGGTGGGGCTGGTGCAGTACTCAAGCCGCGTGCGCACAGAGTTCCCCCTCAGCCAGTACCAGAGCGCTGAGGACATCAAGGCAGCCGTCCTGGGTGTGCAGTACATGGAGAAGGGCACCATGACGGGGCTGGCCCTGAAGCACATGGTGGAGAACAGCTTCTCGGAGGCTGAAGGGGCTAGACCCCTCACCAGAAACATCCCCAGAGTGGGCCTGGTCTTCACTGACGGGCGCTCCCAGGACAACATCTCAGAGTGGGCCAAACGGGCCAAAGATGCAGGTCCGAGCTTCTTCTGTTTGTTTATTCAAATGAAACGCAAAGGGTTACTATAATAGTGAAAGACTGAATACGATGTTCGTATTCGTTCTTACAGTGTAGCAGAACTTAGAAATGACTTCTGAAATAAATAGCACTCATTCTACTGTGCAGAAGAGGGGTTCTTTCTCTCCGTTCATTTATAGGTCATTTGAGGGGGTGCCCCTGGGCTTTTTTATATTTATTTTTTGTAATTTATACTTTTGTTTTCCAGCTAATCCAAAATTAATCCAACAATATATATATTTTTAATTCTTTTAATTTTTTTTTTTTACCCTATATTAAAAATGTAATCAGTGAAAAGATTGCTAGATCAGCCCCAGCCTCACGGATGAGCTGTGACATTGTTTATACTGCAGTGCTGTGTGTGTGTTTATAATTAGCAGGTTTTTGAATGAGTTAATGCTCTCCTGGTTAAATAAATCAGTAACAGCTTGTGTTCGTTTGCACAGGCATCACCATGTACGCTGTGGGCGTTGGGAAAGCGGTCGAGGCAGAGCTTCGGGAGATCGCCTCCGAACCCGCAGACAAACATTTCTACTACACAGCAGACTTCACAGCCATCAACCAGATCGCAGAAAACCTGAAACTTAACACCTGTGCAGGTCAGGGCGCTCGGCAAGCTGTTATAGCATACAAGAACTATGACATGATAGAACAACCCACTGGCCACTTTTAAGATTCTACACTGAAACCTTGATTATCCGATCATAGAAAAAGCTCAATTCATCATTTTTTCTGCTTGTAAGTGGGGAGGAGGTGCACCAGAAACTTTACCTTTTTATATACTGCTCCTTATAAAAGGTTAAATAATGCTAAAAGCATAGCAAAGTGTAAACTCATGTGACGGGCAGTGTTGTGGGGGGTTACGGGTTCTGTCCTGTCCTGTCGGTGAGGTGAAAGGAGGTTAAAAGCTCTAAACCACGAATGCAGACGAGCCCGGCTCTTTTGCATTGTGGTTAAGATGCTCGCTTGTGGTGTGCAAGGTCGCTGGTTCTCCCCCAGCCTCTGCCCTGTTACACACAGGTAAGCGTGAGAAATGATGATAGTGGATCTTTTAAGGTTTGTACCTGAAATGCACCTTGCTGTTGCAGAGGAGAGTCTCGGGGAAATCGAGGTGAAAGACCCGTGTGCCTGTGAGAGCCTGTTGGAGTTCCAGGAAAGAACCACGTCTGCTTTAGAGAAGCTCTCTCAAAGACATATCCTTTCCACACTGAACCGAGACAGAAACTATAACCCTTTACTGTACTTCACACTGTCTGTGCAAAACAGGTAAGTGGCTGTTTAAAAGGGGCTGCCTGCTAGATTACTGAGAACCAAAACTAACCAAAGACTGTACAAGCAAAGAAAATACAAACAGCGAAACAGCAGCTCTTTAAACAGAAGAAAAGAGGTGGCAGTGAAAATACTAGTCGTGCTAATAAGAGGGTTAAAACCCCGGTCAGCACTCCTCTAGTGCTCCTTCACTCACCTATAATTTTTTTACAGGGAATGTTCTTGATACTAAATACTTGGTGAATGTTCTCTAAGCACCCGAAACAACCCTTCAATGCAGAATTAAGAGTAATGCTTCATGTATAATGCATGTTTTCTCTGTGAGTTCCTTAACCCCAAACACTTGCTCAGATGACAGCCAGACTGGAAGAATTGGAAAACCAGCTTGTCTCGAAGAAATGAAGAATAAATCCCTTGACATTTTAGGGTGCTCAAGTCACGTAGCTGTGTGTGTTTGGGGCTTTGGGCGTTCTACCTGTAAAATACATTTTCCTTGTATAATAAAAAAAAATGCATTGAGAAGAATGAAGAATATCCCACTGTGTTACATGGGGACCCAGATGGCTTTGGTGACACAACGCCTATTCACATGTAAAGACGTATATGCAGAACTCACTTTGGCAGTGTTTGATTAGCAGCAACACCACAAAGGTTAGTTAGATATCATGCGGCTCCTTGTCTTTTCGGTTGTAATGTTGTTGCAAGTCTTTTGTCTTATTTAAAACCAAATTGTAATTTATTGTCTTTCTATACAAATAAAACAAACAACGATCTTCTGAGCATCATTTGAACTCTCCTAATCGATACAACCAGTATTTACCTGAGGGGATCAGCTGTCCCGTAAAACATTATTGGAAACAGATATTAAGTACTTGTGTTTTCAGATTTTTTTTTCCCTTCCCATTTGCAAATCAAATCGTGTTGACTGTAAAGACAGAGGTCGCTGGTTTACTCTTCCATCGCCTCTTCCTCTCCTTTTTATCTGATGTTTTATCTCGGATCTTTAAACTATACATGTAGCAAAGATGCCATCAGGTTCTGTTGTGTAACATGCAGGAGGTCTGTCATGCCCCGCATGTTATGGTCGTGTGTCTCAAGCTATGCTAGACCCTAGCAGCTAGGGAAGGAGGAAGGAGGGCCCAGAGCAGTCGGGCACTGTAGGAGACTGCAGCTGCCCCCCCCCCCCCCCCCCCATCACTGAGGACTGCAGTCCTGAAGCCAGTGCTGTAAAGAAGCAGGCACCTGACACTATCCTGTCGTCAGTTCAACCCCCTGGAACAGAGGAGCAGGTGTGCAATGCCCCACGACACCTTTTCCTTGTGTACCAATTAGGCAGTAATACCCAAGGCAGCGCAATTACCACAGGATAATTGACCGCAGTGAAAGCTAAACACCCCAGCTGATGTAAACAGCAACAGATCTAAATGCCACTGCTGTCCAGAGCCCTAAACAGCGTGCCTGCGTCACTCTTTATGTCGTCTGTTTTGTTTTTTGCAAAGCCTGTTTTAATATGCCAGGCATAGCCCTTGTTTGAATGATTAAAAAAAAAAATAAAAAAAAATAAAACAGTTGACGTTATTTAGATTTTCAGATATTTGAATCAATCCAGCAGACCCCAGTCTTTATTAAATCAGAAAGCATGGCATATGCCATAGCCGTTATAAACTCCAGCCATGGGGGCGGCATGCAATTGGATTTCATTCAGGCCCCCACAAGTCAGATTTGAAGCTTCAACACAAGCCTAGAGCATCCGCAGTAGATTAGAGCATGTGAACCTGTCAGCTCTAAGGAACACCGGAGTGTTCCTTCACATTACAGTACTGTGCATGCACTGTACAGGGCAGACTCACCTATACAGCACAGCGCCCAGTCCCCAATGAACTGCGAGTGAAGCAGCAGACAAAACGGATGCTGAAAGGAACAAAGTGAAATGTTGTTCCAGTGCCACGCTGATGTATATTAGAGGTGGAAAACACACACACATATATATATATATATATACTTACATTACCACCAGGACAACACTGGCTGTTCAGCCAGTTAAACTGATAATATTAATTATGATTAAAACCAGCTTGTATTCTTCTTCATGCCAGACACAGTGTAAAGGGCTTACATTATCAGGGCAGTCTTGTTTGGAATCTATGGCAGCACATCGGTGTTTTTACAGAAACAGGTTACCTGTTTGAAGTGAAAACCAGCCCATTCCTGCTCCGAGACTCATTCCAGTGCTCCAGGCTCAATGTCCATGCATTTCTGAAGTTGTCTTAACAAGATCCTACATGTTCTGCTCATTGAAATACAGCTCTAAAGAAGAGGAGAAGCTGTTTCAAACCCTTTACTGTCTTGTCAAAGAGGTTTACTAAGTTTCTTGTAGTATCACTTTGTTTCTATAAACACATGCGTGCCTTACTTTGTATTGCCTGTGTCTGAGTGGTCTGTTGTGAATGTATTCTTTGGAATCAGATTGAAGCCCCTGTTAAATGTACTTGCTGTAAATTGCTTAATGACCATTTTTAAACATTTCTGTATTCTGGCACTAAATAAACAAATGCTTTTCCACTTCTTTTGTTAATTCTGGGATTTAATATGTGGTAATATTATTCTTCACCAATTAATCACAATGACCAAATTGGGATTAGGCTGTTCAGAGATGTGGCGCTCATGACATGAAATATTAGTGGCTGACTCACAACACGACAGCGAGCCCCTCTTTCCTCTGTGTGCTGCATTGCACCTGTACCCTTCTGGTATTGCACTGATGCACATACAGCACTGTTCTTACATCGCTTCATTAAACTCGGCTCTGTACGACTGAATGAATTGAATCACTTTCACATCCAAACAGCAGATGGCACCATTTTCAGGAGTACCTGCTGACAGACACTGCTGGGTTAGTTACAGCACAGTCCTGGGCTGTCTCTATCACTGTCTATATCACTGTCTCTATCACTGTCTATCTGTCTACATCACTGTCTATATCTGCAGTCTGCCCTACTCACTTTATAAAGGGTACACACAGGCATGCAGTCTACTCTAATCACTTTATAAAGGGTACACACAGGCATGCAGTCTACTCTAATCACTTTATAAAGGGTACACACAGGCCTGCAGTCTGCCCTACTCACTTTATAAAGGGTACACACAGGCATGCAGTCTGCTCTAATCACTTTATAAAGGGAACACACACAGGCCTGCAGTCTGCCCTACTCACTTTATAAAGGGTACACACAGGCATGCAGTCTACTCTAATCACTTTATAAAGGGTACACACAGGCCTGCAGTCTGTCCTAATCACTTTATAAAGGGTACACACAGGCCTGCAGTCTGCCCTAATCACTTTATAAAGGGTACACACAGGCCTGCAGTCTGCCCTAATCACTTTATAAAGGGTACACACAGGCCTGCAGTCTGCCCTAATCACTTTATAAAGGGTACACACAGGCCTGCAGTCTGCCCTAATCACTTTATAAAGGGTACACACAGACCTGCAGTCTGTCCTAATCACTTTATAAAGGGTACACACAGGCCTGCAGTCTGCCCTAATCACTTTATAAAGGGTACACACAGGCCTGCAATCTGCCCTAATCACTTTATAAAGGGTACGCACAGGCCTGCAGTCTGCCCTAATCACTTTATAAAGGGTACACACAGGCCTGCAGTCTGCCCTAATCACTTTATAAAGGGTACACACAGGCCTGCAGTCTGCCCTAATCTTTTTATAAAGGGTACACACAGGCCTGCAGTCTGCCCTAATCACTTTATAAAGGGTACACACAGGCCTGCAGTCTGCCCTAATCACTTTATAAAGGGTACACACAGGCCTGCAGTCTGCCCTAATCACTTTATAAAGGGTACACACAGGCCTGCAGTCTGCCCTAATCTTTTTATAAAGGGTTCACACAATCCTGCAGTCTGCCCTAATCACTTTATAAAGGGTACACACAGGCCTGCAGTCTGCCCTAATCACTTTATAAAGGGTACACACAGGCCTGCAGTCTGCCCTAATCACTTTATAAAGGGTACACACAGGCCTGCAGTCTGCCCTAATCTTTTTATAAAGGGTTCACACAATCCTGCAGTCTGCCCTAATCACTTTATAAAGGGTACACACAGGAGACTGATTACATGTGTGCAGTTTGTATTATTAAATCCATAGGACAGTGCTCCTTAATCTTCTAAATATTTCAAAAAACACTGAAGCGTGGCATTGAAAGATGCAGTGATGTACTGAATGTATTTTTCTGTGACCAGCCTTTGATTAACTGCCCGTTTTAAAATGTCACTTTTAAACCTATTATACTGCAGCCCAGCTTTTACCTGCAAAAGAGCAATCAAACGGTAAACAGTAAAAGGCATGCAGGCTAGTATTGATAACATCTGCCCCCCCCCTCCCTCCCTCCCTCCCCCCGGGGCTCGTTCTTCAACGAGGTGAACTTTATTCTGTTGCCCACAAGAATACCTAATCAGCCCCACTACTGCCAGTTGTTCTTTCCCAAACACATGTTATGATGGTTGGATGTCATTCCTGACCTTTTGTCATTGCAATCTAATGAGGACTGAAGGGAGACGAGAGCATGTTCTGATTAATGATGTCTTTGGTGCATTACTGAAGAGCCTCTGCGGAGGGTTCAAAATGTCAGAGAATCCCAAAGCCTTTGTTGAGCAACTTGCCCAAGATTGCTCTGATATTAGAGACAGAGAGTGGTGCAATAACCTGGACTAAAACTTCATAACTTTAAGAAAAAAAGTGACAAACTGCTGGGTAGATTGTCTCTCGTATCCACCTGTTTTCCACATTCGGCATTGCAAAACTTAGAAAATAAAAAGGGTAAAAAGTTACACACGCAGTAAACCTACATAGATAATAACTTGTAAACTAATGTTGGTTTACTTATTTATTGAGCTGTACGGTGTGACTAAGTGACAACATGGCAGGGTTAGGCGGAGAGATCTCCACAGCTGGAGCAGAGATGTCAGGGATATCCACCCTGTTTACACCTTAACCTAACTGTACAGAGAGATCTTGTAGTTTATGTTACTGTGGCCTCTGACTTCAGTGACATATCAGTGGGAAGGGTTAAAGGGCACCCAGTGCATCTGTGAACTTCATCAGATCAAAGGCTGGTAAAAACAAACTCCTGCACAATGCAGCCACCGCTGGGTACAAAGAGAGAGCCAGGAGAGTGCAAGTTCCAGGAAAGGCCAGTACTGCAGGAAGCAATGCACCAGTATGTGTGCTTCACATTGCAGGGAGGGGTGTAGAGGTGAGGGGCAGTGGTTTTGAAGCAATGCACCAGTATGTGTGCTTCACATTGCAGGGAGGGGTGTAGAGGTGAGGGGCAGTGGTTTTGAAGCAATGCACCAGTATGTGTGCTTCACATTGCAGGGAGGGGTGTAGAGGTGAGGGGCAGTGGTTTTGCAAAATATGCAAAAAGCTAAAAGATTGAGAGCAGTTATGTTAATACACATGTTGGGATCCGTCCCAGGCTGGAATATGTCAAAAGTAGTATGAAAATAGTGAGAAGTAGATAAGGGTTTAAAACACCAGCCTGAATCGGATAGATGCATCAAAAGTCCCGCACCACACACACACATATTCCAGCATCACACAGGCTCTTCACACAAAGTCTTAAACTATATTTACCTCTAGTCTACCATGAGCCTCAAACATGTGGATTATCAGCAATATATGTTATTTTCTGGATGGGAATAGCAACACACTCACATGTTTAAAGCTATATTGTACAGTGAAAACCCAATGCAAGATCTCATGAGCCTTAGGATTCTATATATAAGTGCTCCCTGGATGCAGACGAGACTATATAACTTTGAAGACAGGGAAGATGATGTTTCCCAAACATTAGCAAGAAACCTGAGAAGAGGTAAGTGATCTTTTTTGCTGTTTAACAAATTGAGCTACCGTAAGTAAAAACACATACGTGAAAGGACCTCAGCAAAGATAACGAGTGCAGAGTAATCGTCTATGTAAAGGCTTTAACCCTTCCCAGGCTGGTCAGCAGAGCTGTGACTGGTTTAGAGGAAATCATTGTGGAAAGAAGCAGGACAAGTCACACAGACAGCACAGGAGAAATGTGCAGGTGTTTTGTTAAAGCAGCTGTAAATATTCCAGGCGCTTCTTACAGTTTGTGATGTTTAAGCATGGTTGATTTTGCACAACACTAGTTCCTAGTAACTAGTGTAATGATTTTGATTTCTTTGCTCCCCTCAGGCAGAGTGTTTTGAAGAGCAGTCACGAGACATGAACTCTACTGAGGACCCATCTGACACTACCTTGAACAGCAGCGGAGCCTCAGCTCAAACCAGAGATACTTTTGACACAGCCGTCGCTAAAAATGTCATTATTGTTTTTCTGTGCATTTTCATCAACTACATCAACGGGACTCTGGTCTTCACATTCTTTAAGAATCGAATGTTTCACGAGGCATCACGATACATCCTGTTCATTCACATGGTAATCAATGATATTATTCAGTTAACTGTTGCAGTGACATTATTTGTAGTGAGTTACATATTATTTAAAATCAATGCCTCCTTCTGTTGTTTTCTATTGTCCGTTGCCATCTTTGCCAGTATGAACACTCCTCTGAGTCTCGCAGCGATGGCTATTGAGCGTTACGTAGCCATCTGCAACCCCTTGCGTCACTCTCAGATCTGCACCGTCCGCAGGACACACATTCTCATTGCTGTGATCTGGGTTGCAGGTGCCGTTTCCATATTACCAGATGTGTTTATCCTTTTGGCAACAGCGCCATTAAGCTTCTTCCACTCATCTGTTTTCTGCGCTCGCGATTACGTTTTCAGGTCACCTGATCTAGTTCAGAAGAGAAGCATTTTACATGCTGTCTACTTAGCTTTTGTTTGGCTTACTTTAACGTACACTTATTTCAGAATCCTTTTTACAGCGAAGGCAGCCACCACGGACGCGACTTCTGCTGCAAAGGCTCGCAACACCATCCTGCTGCACGGGGTCCAGCTGTTACTGTGCATGCTGACGTACATCGGACCTACTCTGGAATACAGTCTCTTATATATCTTTCCAGGGAAGTCATTAGAAATACGATACTTTATTTACTTGATAGTTCAGGTACTGCCCAGGTCCCTGAGTCCCATGATCTATGGTGTCAGAGATCAAATGTTTAGAAAGTACCTGAAAAGACACTTTTTATGCCAGACCATCAAAGATGGACAGCTTCACCCCAATAACAATCACCAGACATCATGATAAGCTCCATACCTCCCAAACTGAAACAATGCTTTTATTTATTAGCAATATCATCAGTAAATTGAGACGCAGAACAATGATTGCAGTAAGTGTGGGACTGACAATTAAAGAAAGAGAATAAGATGCGTATTGGTAGGTCACATCTTAATTCACTGTTTTCTGCTCTAGACTAAGGAAGCTGGATGCATGGGGTATTCTACACGCAGCATTGGAAATACAGGAACCTGTTTCATTTGTTATTGTTAATTATCTGTACCTTGAGATATTAGAAGAATGTTCTACTGCACATTCGATTGTAGATCCTTCTTTTTTTATTAAAACTGGAACAATTACATTATTTTGTAAGGGTCTTTGTTTCATCTGGAATAATAAAGTTGCTGCAATAAAGTAAATATGATGTGCGGATTGTCTGAAAGTTTATCAAATTGCTCACAAAAGTGCTTCTGGTCGCTCATTTCCCCGTTAACACCTCATTTCCATTATAATAAATGGATTACTGTCCATAAACCAAGACGTGACACACTCAAACACACAGTGAGGGCACACTGTTCCCCAGACGTTTCCCCTCAAGTGGGGGGTTTTCCAATTCAGTGTTCCAATATGCCATGTGGTCATGCAGTTCCCTACAGAATCCACAAATGCCGTTGCTGTTCCTTATCAATACCTCTCTTACAAATCCATGTCATGCACCCATCAAACCAACACAGCTCCCTCTGCTGCTCTCCAAGCAAATCTCTGAACACTTAAAGCTTGCAGTGTGTAAATACATCACAGACTGTCCACTGCCAATGAGAATCAAGGGAACAGTTATAGAGATATGAAAAGCTATGCCCTCTTTCCTTTTAACACGATTTAATCAGTTATTTTAAAAAACATAGCATCTTTGTTATATACCATAATAAAAAGGATTTCATTAAACTAGACAGCGTTTCAAATAAATTGCACGGACACACTGTTTGACAGAAGCAGGCTATGGATATAGGAGGTTGTGTGGTCCAGTGGTTAAAGAAAAGGGCTTGTAACCAGGAGGTCCCCGGTTCAAATCCCACCTCAGCCACTGACTCATTGCGTGACCCTGAGCAAGTCACTTAAGCTCCTTGTGCTCCGTCTTTCGGGTGAGACATTGTTGTAAGTGACTCTGCAGCTGATGCATAGTTCACACACCCTAGTCTCTGTAAGTTGCCTTGGATAAAGGCGTCTGCTAAATAAACAAATAATAATATGTGTATCTACTTGTGTAGTTACAGAAATACAAACAGGAGGAAATAGGGCTGAGTTCAAAGAGTTCCTATTTAAATAGTTTTAGTGATATTTTATTTGGTATGAAAGCAATCTGATGTGCAGCGCTTTGTGATGCTTCCTCTTGAAAGGCGCTATATAAAATAAAGGTTGTTGTTCTGACTTGTGTGATTTCTGCTTATTTATATCACTTTCCTTATTGACATTTACAGCGCTTGGCGAATATTCTAAAAAACGCTATTGCATGTGTGCTTTTCAGCATTCCGGTTTTATAACAGAATAGAAATGGCACTCTCACTATATAACTATGGAAGTGGGAACAGAATTAAAGTGAAACAAAATGTACGAAAACTTAAACGTAAAAATAATGTAACAAAACAGTTCCAAAAAGGAACACAAAACACACTGTAGTGGGAGACGATCGCGTTCAGTTAATAAAGGAGAATAAAAAATTAAATAATAAAAATATTAAATAGATAATAAATAATAAACGCAATTTTGAGTGTTTTCAAAATAACAATTCGCAACAATAAATCTCCTTATTTCTTTGTGAGTCATTTGTTATATAAAATCGCCATTCTAACAGAAGAAACCCAGTACTGACCGGCACACTTTTATTAGCTTCGTGGCTATATATCGCGTTTGACTCACGAGGTATGGCCTTATCATTTTCAAAATGCTTCCTACCGTCCTGGTTTGCCATCTTTAAAATGCCATCCCATTTGTCAGTATACTAGACTGCATCAACCAAGCAAGCACTGTCCACAGGGGTTACTACACAGCAATACTTTTCATTCAATTAATTCACAGCTGAAATGTTTTATTTGGTATCAGTAGCACATGCTTCGGGAGTGAACTGTTTGGCTCAATTAAAAAAAAAAAAAAAAAATAGCATTGCAACATGGGAGCACAACTTTAGATGTTATGATGAGTATTAATAGATGTCAATCACTCATTGTATATAGTATGCAATAACAGATATTTAATCTTGCACTCCCAGACTGTCACGGTTACAGGTTAGATTTGATCAAATGTTTTAAAACAGGGCCTGGATGCTGTAACAGTTCCCTGTGCAGGTATGATTGTCCTGTCTGAGTCTCTGTTCTGTGCAGGTATGATTGTCCTGTCTGAGTCTGTTCTGTTCAGGTATGATTGTCCTGTCTGAGTCTGTTCTGTGCAGGTATGATTGTCCTGTCTGAGTGTCTGTTCTGTGCAGGTATGATTGTCCTGTCTGAGTCTCTGTTCTGTGCAGGTATGATTGTCCTGTCTGAGTCTATGTTCTGTTCAGGTATGATTGTCCTGTCTGAGTCTCTGTTCTGTGCAGGTATGATTGTCCTGTCTGAGTGTCTGTTCTGTTCAGGTATGATTGTCCTGTCTGAGTCTCTGTTCTGTGCAGGTATGATTGTCCTGTCTGAGTCTCTGTTCTATGCAGGTATGATTGCCCTGTCTGAGTCTCTGTTCTGTGCAGGTATGATTGTCCTGTCTGAGTCTCTGTTCTGTGCAGGTATGATTGTCCTGTCTGAGTCTCTGTTCTGTGCAGGTATGATTGTCCTGTCTGAGTCTCTGTTCTGTTCAGGTATGATTGTCCTGTCTGAGTCTCTGTTCTGTGCAGGTATGATTGCCCTTTCTGAGTCCCTGTTTCTGAAACATCCAATCTTCTAAAATATAAGAAATTAAATTAGATTTTATAGCTTATTGATAATAAGTCAAATGTAGCTGATTTGCACATTACCAGAACTTTACTTCGGTCCCCTGCGGTCACAATTTTGAAATGATATTTTTAGAAATTGTATAGCAGATTATGTGAACTCTATGGAGCTCAAGAAGTTGCCAAGACTTTGAGAGAACAGAGTAGCATGTAGTGTGACTCGCAGTGTGCTGTGTTTATTTCACTGAGGTCTGTTAATAAGCTTTTCACATCACTAACTCCTCTGTTCCAACTCACCTGAACAAGCACAGCACACTGTGAGCATGCAAGCAGGACTTCTTGAATAGCTGGCTGGTTAAGATATGCACACAGAACCAAGCACAGCACACTGTGAGCATGCAAGCAGGACTTCTTGAATAGCTGGCTGGTTAAGGTATGCACACAGAACCAAGCACAGCACACTGTGAGCATGCAAGCTGGACTTCTTGAATAGCTGGCTGGTTAAGATATGCACACAGAACCAAGCACAGCACACTGTGAGCATGCAAGCAGGACTTCTTGAATAGCTGGCTGGTTAAGATATGCACACAGAACCAAGCACAGCACACTGTGAGCATGCAAGCAGGACTTCTTGAATAGCTGGCTGGTTAAGATATGCACACAGAACCAAATAAGCACACATCTATAAATTCCAGATGTGTGTTATATATTATAAATCCTGAAAAGGTTTAATGAGCCCTCAAAATAAGCGAACCCTTAGGAGACTTTGTGTACGACATTTTACCAATCCCTAAAGACCAGTTAGAGGCAAATCATTGTGACAGAGCAAGATGACGTCAAAATCAATGAAGGTTACATCAATATATTTATAAGCCTCATTTATTTTCTCCCAGAACATCAGCAACGCAATTGACCAGGACAGAGGTAAGGGATCTTTCCATATTTATTTAACTGATTAATATCTTCACGTTTGTTTTTCTGAAGATCGCGGGTCTTTTCTAATTGTTAAGATGTACGGCAATAACCAGCCATCAATGTACAACAACAAACACAGACACAAATGCAATGAGTCACCAGAGCTTGCTTTTCTTACTTTTCTAATGTACACGTGCGCTCATCAAAAGGCTATCATTGCGTAGTAATAGACACCAAAATGTTTGATGAATGTGTAGGTATTATTCCACAAAAGTCTTTCCATCGTTCAACACTTATAAGGTTTCTAATAGCTGTTTGGCAATTGAAAGGGACTATTTATATATTTATATAAATCCATGTGCTATTGATAGATGCAAGAAATAGACAGAAAAATTACAATTTACATTTGCAGTGGTGCATCTAAGTATTGGCATCATGGTAGAAAAAATATGTTTTAATGCTGAATTCTGATTGTGCAAAACATAAGCATTCAGCTAGCAAAATACATGATTGTTTGCCTTTTGTGACACCATTGCCATTATTATTATTATTATTATTATTATTATTATTATTATTATTATTATTATTATTATTAATAATCATTTTAAACTGGTAAATTCGGTTGGACTGTCCCCAATGCCCCCTATTCAGATTGATCTAGCCCTGTTTAAAGCACACGATATGCAAGATAATCTCAAGATCTTTTTTCGCATTGCTTTTTCCTCGAGATACATGTTGTTCCTGTTTTCTACTGGCTGGGTGCTTTAATGAAGCATTATGATAGAGTGATTATGCTTTTCACAGTTCTACTTTAGGACAATTGTATTAATCAAATTGTTTCTCGTTTTCAGGTTTCACGGCTTCCGAAGACTCAAGACATGAACTCTACTGTAATTCCACCTGAAACAGCCTTCGTGTTAAATAACCCAACCAGGGACTCATTTAACACAGCCCTGGCAAAGAATATCATTGTTGTGTTTGTCTGGCTGTGTCTCAGTTACATCAATGCCACTGTAGTCATCACGTTCTTCAAAAACCCCATATTTTCCGAGGAGCCCCGCTACATTCTGTTTATTCACATGGTAATCAATGATGCTGTTCAGCTGACTGTTACAGTGACTTTATACATTGTGAGTTATGTTTTCTTCAAAATCAATGTCTCCTTCTGCAGCGTTCTGATATTGCTTGCTCTGTTTGCCACTATGAACACTCCTCTGAATCTCGCAGCGATGGCTATTGAGCGTTACGTAGCCATCTGCAACCCCTTGCGTCACTCTCAGATCTGCACCGTCCGCAGGACACACATTCTCATTGCTGTGATCTGGGTTGCAGGTCTCGCTCCTTTGTTATTCGACTGGTTGTATTTTTTTGCAACCGAATCTTTAAGTTTTTTTCACTCATCTATTTTCTGTTATCGTGAGAATGTGTTTAGGTCACCTTTATTATATTATAAAAGACAGGCATTTGATATCTTGTACTTCTCTTTTGTTTCTATCACTATAATTTACACTTATTTGAGGATCATGTTTGCAGCAAGGGCAGCCACCACTGACAGATCTTCTGCTGCAAAGGCTCGCAACACCATCCTGCTGCACGGAGCCCAGCTGTTAATGTGCATGCTGACGTATGTAACACCTCAGATAGAATTGGCTCTATTGTACATTTTCCAAGGACGTATTTCCGATAGTCGATACGTTACTTATTTGGTGGTTTACATTTTACCAAGATTCCTGAGTCCAATAATCTATGGTCTCAGGGACAAGAAGTTTAGAAAATACTTGAAAAGGTACTTTGTATGTAAACCTCAAAAAGTCCAGCCGGCTTTGACAGGAAATTCTGCACCCATTCGCACTGGCTCCGTAAGTCAAATACTGATCACATAACGCTTTGAGTAGGGTATCTCTTTATATTATTTGTATTAGAAAGAGCTCAGGTTCATGCATAGAATAGTCTGGAGCAGGGGGAGTATGTAGTCAACGTTTATGAAATCCATAGTTAGCTCCTTTGCACAGGAGTGTCTTCAGGGTCTTCCCGTCTGAATTGTACATACAGACTTTAAGGACTGTTTCAACTCATATTTTGTTAAGGACTGTGTATTTTTAAGTGCATTTTGCTGAACTAAGTAGAGTTTTCAGTTCACAACCCCCCTTTAAAACTGGTTTCTAGAAGGTTAGAAGATTGCCCTCAGCAGTAATTGCCTTTGAATGAAGCACCACGTGCTGTGGGCGCCAATGTACCGTTTGCATTGACTTCAGAAGTAACGTTTACCTGCAAGCAGTGGATTTCCAAATTGAAATGTGGAATAATCGTGTGTTATCTTACTTTGTTGCTGCAGACTCAGGACAACCCTGCAAATTCAAGGTCTGCGGTTTATTTCAGTTGAGAGTCTCCTGCATTGAGTGTGGTGTTGATTTGGAATGCTCTGTCACCAGACACTTGCAGACTGAAGTTTGCAAGCTCTGGGATGAGCTTGAATTGGGTTTGTGTGATTGCTGTAACGCCTGCCTCCTGCAACCCCAGCCTCCTACTTCCCTTTGGTTAAACTCATCTCACAAGAGCTCCTTCCTCCAAGTGCAATGTTTCACATCAATAAACACATCACAATAACTTACAACTGTGGGGATCATTTATTTGCACAGTGTGATCTAGACACTGTGCACTGATGAGGCAAAATGTTAGCTTCATTTAATGGTATACGATATAAACAAAGGGCTGGATTCTCAAAGCTATTCACCCCAAATCATCATTAGCACATTTCTTTCACAAAGGAAATACACAACCAATAATAACCAGTGATGTCTCATAACAACTTAGACACGCAATGCAGAGGCTTGGAAGTGGTCTGAACCTCTTTCTATCTGTTCTATAATTGAAATACAGGAGGCTGTGTGGTCCAGTGGTTAAAGAAAAGGGCTTGTAACCAGGAGGTCCCCGGTTCAAATCCCACCTCAGCCACTGACTCATTGTGTGACCCTGAGCAAGTCACTTAACCTCCTTGTGCTCCGTCTTTCGGGTGAGACGTTGTTGTAAGTGACTCTGCAGCTGATGCATAGTTCACACACCCTAGTCTCTGTAAGTCGCCTTGGATAAAAGCGTCTGCTAAATAAACAAATAATTGAATCATTCAAAACCCAGCCCAAAGTGTCATAAAAAAATGAATAACAAATTGAGCTTAAAAAAAAACTCAAACAAAAGGTAACTAAATGTGGTGGGGCAGTGTTGCGGTCGAGGCTGGCTAGCAGCAGGAGACGCAGATACAAACCAATCCAAAACAAAAACAGCACCCAAGCAGAGCTATCTCTGTGCTAACAAATATATTCCACATGACGCCTCACAATGTATTGCATTTAATAGAAACAGCGACCTCTATATAAGCTGATAACTGATGTGTACATATGTAACTCCACACCCCCTAACTTCTATAACTACAGGACTCTCGTTCAGAGGAGAGATCAACAGGACAAGAAAAAGGCTCCAATCCGTCACTTAAAGAATAGGAATAAAACACAGAAATATGTATGCCTAGGGCTGAAGGCAATCAGGCTGGAGGTCTTTCCTGAACCAGTCTAATGGGAAGACATTCCTTGCTACAGTGTGAACCAATTGGTCTTTATTGTCTTATAAAAGTTTACCAGAGTTATAGCAAAACGTAATAAAGCACAGTGAAAGTGTGGTAAAGCTTAGAGAAGCATTGGAAAGAATAGCGAGGTTTGGCAAAGCATATTAATAAACCAGGGTAAGTTATGGTAAATGCAGAGTATAAAAATATATATTATTATTATTATTATTATTATTATTTATTTATTTCTTAGCAGACGCCCTTATCCAGGGTGACTTACCATCGTAAGCAAATACATTTCAAGTATCACAGTACAAGTAATAATACAATTAAGAGCAAGATAAATACAATGACTTTTGTGTTTTAAAAACACACAAAAATACCGCAGTAAAGACTGAAACCTGTAAGTGCAGCTTCTAAGACTTTCAGTGTGCTGTTTTCTATTGAGTGCTGTAATATGGTGGTGTGGGCCAAGCAATAATGCTCACCATGGCACGCCTCTAGGTGGCAGCGTGGTGCTCTCGTGTTGAAGTGGATGCACTGGGGTTGTGGTTTAGCCAACACTGATCAATGCAGGAAAACAAGCTGGAAATGCTTTCTGGTAATGCAGCTAGCTAGTCGGTTAATAGAAGTGCTAACTGGGCATTCTGGGGGCCCGGAACGTAAGACCAGGCAACCTGATCACTGACTGGAGTGTAAGCTTAGCTCCCTACCCTGCCTTGTGGATGCCACCCCCAGCACCACAAGCAGCAGCCCAGCCTGGAGAGTGTTACTGGGCAAATGAAATGAGATAGTCAAGCAACGGGAATCAGCCAGTGAGATCTAACCAGTGCAGCCAGGGAGGAGTACCGAGGTCAGAGGTCGGTAGAGGGCTTGTTTTACCCAAAGCATCTGCTGTGTGAGAAGTGGAGTGAGTGATGTCATTTGAAAAGCCACAGTCTTGTGTATCTCAGGTGTGCTGGCACATAAGCATCTACCTGTACGTTACTGACTCCTTTCTGATTGGACTGGGAGCCTACTGGGTGCATTATTACAGTAGGTTATAGAGCAGAGGAAATTATGAGTTTGTTATTCATTTTTTAAAATGTATTTTTTGGCCCTTGATGACTTCTGAAATATGGTAACATGTTAAGTCATAAGAGATCCAATTTATTGTATTTGAATGGCCTTTTAATAAGATTGCTAAGCATCATTCCTGAAGTGAAACGCTTTTTAATCAAGCCCTGTTAAATATGTCGACATTAATGTTTAATAAGAGCTCTTATTGTAAATCCCAGTGCGTCTTGGTGACTTCATTTGTAACCCTCTTGATAATAAGCCTGAAAGCAAGCATGACAGCTGTAAACATGTAGGTCTATTGAAAAGATTTATAAGCTGGGATTCTTCCCTCAGACTTGAGATTTGTGCTGGATAGAGGTAAGCGATCTTCCACTGCAATGCACAGGCACATGCGTTCCAGCTCAAACACTCACACTCGGAGACACTTGTTCTGTTGCAGTTTGGAGTTGTTTGTTTGTCAATGAGATGTAAACCTGGAAAGCTGGATATTATAAATTATTTTTTATGTTTCATTTATCGTGTTTTATTTAAATGGGTTAACGTAAAATGCCTTTTTGATGAAAAGAAATCTAAATTTGAAAATGTATTCAAAATGGTTCTTTTCCAAAAAAAAAAAAAAAAAAAAAAAGGCATTCTGTGTTAACCCATGTAGGTTTGAAAGGAGGTATAACTACAAAAATGAAAAAAAAAAAAGTTTTTTGGATGTACACAAAATGTTTAAATGTTAAAAAATGTATTTATTTCATGTTGTTTTGGTCTTCATATATATATATATATATATATATATATATATATATATATATATATATATATATATATATATATATATATATATATATATACGCAACACAGTTATATCATGTAAAATTAAAATGACCTCAAATACACTTTTGCTCCTCTCTACCGGCGCTGGCACAGTTTTACAAAAAAACACTTTTTCTCATTCTGTAGAACTGTAATTGGTGTTTCTTTCTTTCCTTCTTTCTATCTTTTTTTTCGTTCTTTAATTTGAAGATCTTTCTTTCTGAAGATTTTGAGTAAGTAGCTTTGAGTACTTCCAAGAGATTTCTGTGACTGTGACTCCAGCACACACAATCTAGTCTGTAAGATTCAGTGGATATTTGAAAGCACACGTCTAAACATATGTCTTTAAAATATCAGATCACCAAGAAAAAAAGACAAATCCAGAAGGGTGTTTTTCTGACATGGCAAAGCCCAGCAGCAGCTGCCCTCACAATGTTTCTGCTCAGAGCAATAGCCAGCAAGTGGGTGTTTGCAGAGCGAGTGGGTGTTTGCAGAGCGAGTGGGTGTTTGCAGAGCGGGTGGGTGTTTGCAGAGCGAGTGGGTGTTTGCAGAGCGGGTGGGTGTTTGCAGAGCGGGTGGGTGTTTGCAGAGCGAGTGGGTGTTTGCAGAGCAGGTGGGTGTTTGCAGAGCGAGTGGGTGTTTGCAGAGCGGGTGGGTGTTTGCAGAGTGGGTGGGTGTTTGCAGAGCGGGTGGGTGTTTGCAGAGCGAGTGGGTGTTTGCAGAGCGGGTGGGTGTTTGCAGAGTGGGTGGGTGTTTGCAGAGCGAGTGGGTGTTTGCAGAGCAGGTGGGTGTTTGCAGAGCGAGTGGGTGTTTGCAGAGCGGGTGGGTGTTTGCAGAGTGGGTGGGTGTTTGCAGAGCGGGTGGGTGTTTGCAGAGCGAGTGGGTGTTTGCAGAGCGGGTGGGTGTTTGCAGAGCGAGTGGGTGTTTGCAGAGCGGGTGGGTGTTTGCAGAGCGGGTGGGTGTTTGCTGAGCGGGTGGGTGTTAAATATTTCACCAAAATCCATTCAACACTGCACACAGTTAAGGTAAAGTAATACTTGTCATGCAAACCCCTTTGGAGGTCCCAAGGTTGACTATAGTGGTATTGATGATAACTTTATTATCTTTTCAACACAACTCTATTTATGAAATTATTTTCCCTGTCCAGGTTTCCTTTCTTCTCCTGAAGCCCAATCCCAAGAAATGAACTCTACTACAGGACCGTTTGGCACGACCTTCAGAGGAGATGCAGCAACCATTCAAGTCAGAGACACTTTCAGCACAGCCCTCGCTAAAAATATCATCGTTGTGTTTGTCTGGCTGTGTCTCAGTTACATCAACGGGGCTCTGGTCCACACGTTCTTCAAAAACCAAGTATTTTACGAGGATCCGCGATACATTCTGTTCATCCACATGGTCATCAATGATGCTGTTCAGCTGACTGTTACAATGACTTTATTTGTTGTGAGTTATGTTTTCTTCAGAATTAATGTTGCCTTCTGCAGCTTTTTTATATTAATTGCTATCTTTACCGATATGAACACCCCTCTGAATCTCGCAGCGATGGCTATTGAGCGTTACGTAGCCATCTGCAACCCCTTGCGTCACTCTCAGATCTGCACCGTCCACAGGACATGCATTCTCATTGCTGTGATCTGGGTTGCTGGTGCTGTCCCTGCAATAACAGACCTGTTTATTACTTTAGCCACAGAACCTGTAGATTTTTTCCACTCATCTATTTTCT